>NC_088876.1:37917642-38205588 GCF_032884065.1 Artemia franciscana | reverse complement strand
ACACCTACATATAAATTGCCCATGGCCCATGGGAAAACAATCCGTATTCAGATCTATACCTCATTATTCTAATGACTGCCCTTGAGCTTTGTTGATGGTGATTGCTAATCAAACATTCCCTGTGTCCCCATCGTCACTTATATTTTATCGTCACTTATATAGAATAGAAATTTCTCTTTCAACGATCTTCTTACAATTAAAAATTTGTCTTTGAACGATATTCTTAAATACCTGTGTCCTGGTCGTCATTTATATTCCCTGTGTCCCGGTCGTCATTTGTGTCCCGGTATCCCAGTCTGTAATTTCTCTTTGAGTGTCCCGGTCGTTATTTATATTCCCTCTGTCCCGGTCGTCATTTGTGTCCCGGTCTGTAATTTCTCTTTGAGTGTTTTTTTTTTCTTTTTTTTAGTTTTTTACCTTTTTTCTTTTTTCAGTTTTCTTTTTCTTCTTTATTTTTCAGCGTCACTATGAAATACATATCGCCGATCCTTTGTTTTTTTTAACTAAAATCTGGTAGGCATTGATGACCTTATCCAAGTCAAAATCCCAAACCCAATAATCATCGCTATCATTTTCAGTTTTGATATGTTTTGACTCTCGCTGTCCAGGTGGATTTTCATCTAACTGCGCGGTTTTGCGTTCTTTAGCCGCAAGCCTGTTTTCTTGCTGTTCTTGTGACTCCTCGGCACGCTTTCTTTTCTTACTTTCTCTATCAGCCGCAAGTTTTTTCGCATAGACTCTTTGAGCAGCTTCCTCGGCTGTTGCCATTGTAGGTTCTTCAGTCATTTTACAATTAAACATTTTTCCGTCCACGATCTTCTTACAATTAAAAATTTGTCTTTGAACGATTTTCTTAAATACTATTAGCCTTCTTTTTTCACTTTCTCTTTTAGCAGCAAGTCTGGTTTCGCGTTACTCTTGTGATTCCTCGGCACGCTTTCTTTTCTTACTTTCTCTATCAGCAGCAAGTTTTTTGGCATAGACTCTTTGAGCAGCTTCCTCGGCTGTTGACATTGTAGGTTCTTCAGTCATTTTACGATTAAACATTTTTCCGTGAAAGAATGTCTTAAATACCTTTAATGACGTCATTGTCATAATGACGACATGACGACCTGATGACATGACGTCACTCGACACACAGACACACATACAACTTATTTTTATATATATAGATACTAGCTTTTGGGGTGGCGCTTCGCGCCACCCCTAAAACCTAGTTGGTGGGGCGCTTCGCGCAACCCCAAGCCCCCCCGCGCGCGTAAGTCGTTACGCACCATATTAGTTACGCGCCATTGTAGTTGTGTCCCTGTGTCCCACCTGTGAATATAGATAGATTTATATATGTGTTTCAAACTACGTAAAAATTGCGAATATACAACATTTTTGGCTTTCCCACTACTGGGAGCTTACCGTTTCCAATTGCCAGCAATTGATCTGAAAATGTTTGACCAGAGTCATCGTTTTGCAATCGGACACGCATATTTGTAGTTAATTTTAATATTTTTACGTGTGCCCATAAATTAGAATTTTTCAGGCAAGCATTCATTTCGTCTGCAGGAGTTAAACTACGTAAAAATTGCGAATGTACAACATTCTTGGCTTTCCCATTGTCTGTGCATATACAAAGCCGTATGTACTAATAATGACGTCATATGCAAACGCTCTTTTTACAAACAAACAAACATGCATACACACAACTCGTTTTTATATAGATAGATAGATAGATAGATACAATACAAATTAACTGCTTAAAACTTGCGAATATACAACATTCTTCGCTGTCCAATTGTCGCTGCATATAAATAGATTGTCAGGTTTACCGACCCTCGAACATGCAACGTACAATTGTCCATGGGAAAAACAATCAGTATTAAGATCTATACCACATTTTTCTAATGATTGACCTTGAGCTTTGTTAATGGTGATTGCAAATGCTAATCGAATTGGGAATTGCAATCTTTTAAATTGAAAAGGCAGATCCGTTGGAATCATGGGAATGCGAGGAATAAGAACAGCCTCACCCTCAAAAGGCCCTGTCAAGATTGTGGCCTCTATTAGGTTTTCCATTGTTTTTTTTTACGGCAAGTCGCGTGCCATTGCAAAGCTTTGGTGGGTTTATATTTCTTAAAAGTATTATTGGTACGCCTATTTTTAGTTGTAGCACGTGTGGTGGAAACCCTGAAAGATCTATGGAATTTAAAAATTCAGATGGATAATTAACCGCTTCATTTGGTTCCAAAACTTTGTCGACTGACTTGTAAAGGACTGCCTGGTCTCGAATCTTGGTCAAAACAATATTGTTGATTTCGTGGACGTCTATATTTTTGGGTGCGAGAATCGCTCTTTCACTTAGCCATTTATTATTTTTATAATTTTTTAGAATATTCGGAAATACTTTTTCAATCAATTCATTTTTGGACGTCACTAAATTACAGAAATCAGCAGGTAGTTGTATATGTCCTGAAATTGAGTCTATCGTATCATAAATGTCTTTTTGTTCCGACGTTAACTTGGAAATGTTATTTTGTACATACGACAATAGATCACTCGTACTGTAACTTTGTTAACGATCCAATTCTACACATGTCAAAACAGCAGCGATACGGTTAGGTGAAGGCATTCCCAAATCCTGAAGAGGTTTGTTTGCCATACGTACGCACAAATCTTCTATAATAACTAAAGTGTAGTTATAAATTTCTGATGTAAAATCAAAAGTCATATCTGACGTCTCTAACTGTTTTCGATGGAGTATATCTTCGGACATTTTTGACTTATATTTTTCCCATAACTCTGTACGAGCTGATGGAGAGCAAGTTGTTAAAATGATGCCAAACAATGCACGAATTTGACTTGGGGTTGACGTTTCGCACGCGTCATTGATGCAGTTATCCCAGTGTTGGTCATACTCCAATAAATTCAGAGCTTGGCATGCACTACGGTAAGTGTCATGTATAGTACCGTTTACAGTTCTCAAATACTCAAAGGATGTCGGACCGGATACATTCACCAAAAGCAGGCGTAGAAAGAAGCATTCATGTTGATTGGGGTGAACGGTGTAGAGTCTTCCTATCGTGGTATCTTTGAAGATGGTAGGTTGGCCGTCGACTGACTTACCCTGTTTTTGACGTTCAAATACTTTATTTTTAGTATTCCACGTGTAATACGAAGGCACTTCAGTATACAGCAGTTTTTTTGCAAAAGAATCATTTTTGCAAAGCGAAAAAAAAGCTGTTAATTTTGTATCCGGTGGATTCAGGGCTCTTTGTTGCACGTTGGTTTCCGAGAAATAAACACGTTGACCATTCTGTAAATGTACCGCTAAGTGAACAACAGCTGGACTACGTTCATGTATCGGAAATGAAAGAATTCGCCAAACAGCTTCATTACTGCTTATGTATCTTCCAGCCTGATATTGTAAGATTTCGTCGAAATCTTTGATTTCGGGCTGCAAGCCAAAAACTGCCATGTCACTGCCTTTGTTGACGTATTTACATATGTATTTGATTGCCTTTACGGAGTTACAGTATTCAACGTTTATGTGTGCATTAAATGTTTTTGATAATAATGGGGAATATGGAACGACCCACTGGTTATCTACTTCGATGGTGGTACCGTTGCCATTGTAGGTTCTTCAGTCATTTTACAATTAGAAATTTCTCTTTCAACGGTCTTCTTACAATTAAAAATTTGTCTTTGAACGATATTCTTAAATACCTGTGTCCTGGTCGTCATTTATATTCCCTGTGTCCCGGTAGTCATTTGTGTCCCGGTATCCCAGTCTGTAATTTCTCTTTGAGTGTCCCGGTCGTTATTTATATTCCCTCTGTCCCGGTCGTCATTTGTGTCCCGGTCTGTAATTTATCTTTGAGTGTTTTTTCTTTTTAGTATTTTTTAGTTTTTTACATTTTTTCTTTTTTCAGTTTTCTTTTTCTTCTTTATTTTTCAGCTTCACTATGAAATACATATCGCCAAATCTTTGTTTTTTTAACTAAAATCTGGAAGGCATTGATGACCTTATCCAAGTCAAAATCCCAAACCCAATCATCACCGCTATCATTTTCAGTTTTGATATGTTTTGACTCTCGCTGTCCAGGTGGATCTTCATCTAACTGCGCGGTTCTGTGTTCTTTAGCCTCAAGCCTGTTTCCTTGCTGTTCTTTTGATTCCTCTGCACGCTTTCTTTTCTGACTTTCACTATCAGCAGCAAGTTTTTTGGCATAGACTGTTTGAGCATCTTCATCGGCTTTTGCCATTGTAAGTTCATCAGTCATTTTAAACTTAAACATTAATAGATTTCTACGTGAACATATATGTCTTAAATATCTTTAATGACGTCACCGTCATAGCAAAAATGACGACAACTAACTTCATGACGTCAGTCGACACAGAAACATGACGTCACCTGACAGACAGACACACAGACAGACAACTTATTTTTATATATATAAGATAGATAATGTTAATGTCTTTCCAAAAACCCATCCTAAATTCAATGGGATTGCCAGTCCGATTTGTAACTTTCTTTACTTGAAGCTCCTCGGCTGTTGACATTGTAGGTTCTTCAGTCATTTTACAATTAAACATTTTTCCGTGAACGAATGTCTTAAATACTGTTAATGACGTCATTGTCATAATGACGACATGACGACCTGATGACATGACGTCACTCGACACACAGACACACAGACAACTTATTTTTATATATATAGATATAGATAATGTTAATGTCTTTCCAAAATCTTATCCTAAATTCAAAGGGATTGCCAGTCCGATTCGTAACTTTCTTTACTTGAAGCTAATCACCATTTCTCTTTATTTTTTTTATCAGGTTAATAAGTAGAGACGTTTTAAAGAAAACTTATATTTTAGCCTTTTTCTAAGGAATATTCAACAGTTTACGAAAATAGTTAGTTTAAACGATAACCAATCCTTTATCAACCATAAAGAACTATTTTTAAAACTGTTAAATTGATTATTATAACAGTAACTATAAAAAAAATTATTATTATTAAATAAGTATATTTTCTATATAGGTGTCTTTTTATATTTCCAGCCTAGTGATATTATACCAAGGGAAAAGCACGCCCTCTTACTGCAAATATCAGGGAGTAAGTCCTGGCTTGGAGCATCTGACATTTCTTATGTGTTTTTATAGGTTAATTGGTCACATAATTGAAGAGCAACAGGCAATTTCTTATATAGTTCCGTTAAAGTCATTTAATTTTTCTAACTTACCGAGTATTTTTTGCTCAATTAAAGAGACCTGTAATCTGGATAGGATTGAATTGCAATACCGATATTCTCAAGAATTAAGTTGGATTTGTTTGGGAAGCTTTTTAAGTTAATTTGTTACATAATTTAATAGAAACAGGCAAGTTTTTGGATAGTTATGTCTCAGTCACTTAATTATTCTAACTTATAGATTGCTTTTTACTCAATGAAAGAGACCTGCACCCTGGATAAAGTCGAATTGCATTACCGATATTCTCCAGGATTAAGATGGATTCATTTGGGAAGCTTTAGTCGAAGGGAGTTTCAAAATAACACCCATCAGCGAATTTTAATTCCTTTGAATAATCAACATCAAACTTCGTAAGTTTTCCCTATGCATTACAAAACTTCGTTCGGAATTTTGTGTTTATTTGATGTGATGTTTTAATTAATTAAAGTGGATGATTAATGTCCATTGAAAATTACAATGGGAAAAGAACACATTATCTAACAGTGGTTCGTTCGAGCAGTCACCATTAACTGTTGAAAGATTGCTCAAATATATGACAATGTTTAGTCTGCCTTTCTTCTTTTTTCAGTATGGCAAGTATTCACATTCCTTGAGTCATATCCATTCAAAGATCCAGGCCAAGTTTGAAAAAATCATTAAGCTTCAATTTGCTTGAACTGGTAGCATCAAATATTTCTAGTTTTTTCCATGTATCAATTTACCCAAGCCTGTTGTCTTTACAATCAGTCAATAAAAAAAAATCATCAAACTCATTTCAAGTACCTCTATGCCTCAATTTACACAAATTTTTACTTTTGATATCTCAAACACTTACATTCTTTGACTCATTTCTATTGAAAACTAAAGTTAATTAGAAAAAAATATCATCAGACTTTAGTTTCTTTGAGCTAAGATCGTCAAATATTTCAAGTTCGTATTTTATATCATTTTACCAAAACCTGTTTTTGATATTTAAAATATTCACAGTATTTGAGTCATGTATTTGTAAAAATCAACAATTATTTCAAAAAGAATATCATCGAACTTTGTGGTCCTTTCAGCTGCCATCAAAAAATATCCATTCCGAAATTTAATTAATGTGAAAAAAGAAAGCATATAACTTTTATTTTAATTTAAGCTACAATCATCAAATTTTTTTAAATATACTCCATGTAACTTTACCCAGGCCTGTTGATTTATTTTTAAAATAATCATATTCTTATAGTAGTGTCCATTCGAATTTCAAAGTTAATTTCTTTGAAATGCCCATTACCTTATGTTTCATTGTTTTTACCCAAGATTATTTTTGAATATTTATATATTTACATTATTTAACCCATATTCATTCAAAAGTCAGTCTGTTGGAAAATAATCGAACGAGTCACGATGTAGGCAATAATCCTCCTAATATAATCAATCTTTAACTTCTTTGATGTGTCATTGCTAAATGTTTAAAGGGTTCAATTTCCATTACTCTTCCCGAGCTAGTTTGTTATCAATGTTTGAGTTATTCACATTATTCGAGTTACATCTGTTCAGAATTCAAAGCGAAATAAAAAATTATAACAAACCTTGATTTCTTAGCTGTCATCTTTAAATGTTTCAGTTTAGCTCTGTGCATCAGTCTACCAAATCCTGTTTTTTTCGATGTTTGAAATATTCACAATTTTTGAGTCATGTCCATTCTAAAATTCAGTCAGTTTTAAAAGGAATACTATCGAACTTTAATTTTTTAGCTGAGCTGCGTTCATCAAACATTTTTAGTTTACAGAGTTGAAAACTTTATCCAAGCTTTTTTTCATACTTTAGAAATTGACGTTTTTAGATTTAAATCCATTCAAAAATCAAAGTCAAGTAAAAAAAAAATCTAAATTTATCTAAATCTTTTATCTAAATCTTATCTAACTATTTTGAGTCATATCCGCACAAAAACAGTTTTGATTTAAAATAAAATGTCAAACTTTGATTTCTTTCATCTGCAATCATGGATTGTTTCGTGATTGCTCTGTAAATCTGTTTACCCAAGTTTTTGTGAAATATTCATTCAAAATTCAGCTAATATGAAAAATAAACATCATTCAACTCGTTTCATTAAGGTCCCATTATCAAATGTCTCAAGTTTGCTCCGCGTATCACTTTACTTAAGCTAGCATTTTTGTTTTTTATATTTATATTCTTCAAATCCTGTACGTTCAAAATTCAAAATCAATTTGAAGAAAATATATTACCAAGTTTAGTTTATGTCAGGTGTTATTGTCCAATATTCCTGTTTGCTCCTTATTGCACTTCATCCATTTCAGGTGGTTTTCAGTGTTTGAAATGTTCATATTATATGATTCAATCAATTTAAATTTAAGCCAGTTTGATCAATTTATTCTAATGAAGCTTAATATCGTGGAATTATCGTCATTAAATGTGTCAAGATTGCTACATCACTTTACCCATGCCTGTTTTTCCGATGTTTCATATATTCAAAGTCTTAGAGTCAAATTCATTCAAAAACCAGTCAATTTGAGATAAAAATTAATTGAACTTCGTATTCATTGAGCCTTCATCCGTAAGTTTTCCTAGTATACCCCATGTATTTGGCTCCCAAGTCTGTTTTTCAGATTATTTATTTATGAAGATTCTTAGAGTCATATCCCATTTGAAAATCAAAGTCCTTTTGAAAAAAAATCATCAAGAATTCACTAACTGTTTCAAATTTGTCCCTTGCATCACTTTACCCATACTTTTATTTTCAAGTTTGACGATATAACCATATTATCAGCATCGAGGATAACAAATCAAAATTTTGATTTGATGTCAATATTTTCAATTGAATTTTGGTCTGAGATTGATTAAGAGATCAGCTAATGCAACATTTACACAAGCTAGACAATGAAAAGTTTATCTCTGTATGAAAGATTTACAAGAAATTCTAAATTATCTGATAACGTATTTGGAACTCCCAGTTAGCACGATCTGTGATATTTTGAGAAAGAAATTCATTTTCTAGTACTTTGTCTATGAATTTTTGTCTCTATCTCATTTTCGATCTTTAATCGATTTACATATCTTCAATATTCGAGGAAAAGCTGAATTATACATACCCAGAGATTCCTAGTTCTCTTCAGTACTCATCATCAAACTTCTTAACTTGTTTTTGTGCACCACACAGAAAGAGTGAAGAGCGAAGCTCTAAACAGAAGGAGCGTACGCAGTTGTGGTCACTACTGTTGTTTGGCGCAAAAACTAATCATAATAACTAAAGTAAGCTCATGGTTCGAAAACCATATAATCTGTAAGGATTCCTCGTACTTATGCCACAACACAACTGGCCCGAAAAATAAAATCTATGTTTCTGTTTAAGAATCTTTGCTGTATCTCTCAATCTCTCTCTCTCCTCTCTCTCTCTCTCCTCTCTTCTCTCTCTCTCTCCTCTCTCTCTCTCTCTCTCTCTGTCTCTCTCTCTCTATTTCTTTCTATCTCTCTCTCTCTCTCTCTCTCTCTCTCTCTCTCTCTCTCCTCTCTCTCTCTCTCTCCTCTCTCTCTCTCCTCTCTCTCTCTCTCTCTCTCTCTTCCTCTCTCTCTCTCTCTCCTCTCTCTCTCCCTCTCTCTCTCTCTCTCTCTCTCTCTCTCCTCTCTCTCTCTCTCTCTCTCTCTCTCTCTCTCTCTCTCTCTCTCTCTCTCTCTCTCTCTCTCTCTCTCGCTCTCTCTCTCGCCCTCTTTCTCTTTCTCTCTCTTTCTATCTAGCTATCTGTCTATCACTTTCACTTTGTTACTTATATCTATCAAACTGATTAATGATTCTAGGAATGGACAGATAAGATTGCTGCAAATTGGTAGGTTTGCCTGGGACTTACTTCATATTTACGTTGGAGAGCCCTGTGAAGAATCATGCTCTGGAAGGGGTTTCTGTAACCAAGGAAGATGTGTTTGTGATTCAGGCTATGATGGTATTCTTCATAAATGTTAAATTATTAATGGAAGCAGAGTTTTCATATTTTTGGAGTGGATCGGAAGGGAGGGGGTTTTGGAGGGGATTTTATATATTTTGGAAGGTGCGGCTTGTTTCCTTTAGTTTAGTCAAACCCCCGTATGCTGAAAATGAATACTAATGGATTCTTCGTGGTTTATCAGCTGCTTTATGTAAGGACTTTGTCCCCAAAAGTGCTTCTGAGGTGGCTTTGATGCACTATCTCCAGCAAAATTTAAAATAAGGAGGGTCATGGTATTTTGAAAAGTGAATATTTTACATTTTAAAGAAGTTGAAACTAATTGAGAAATGGCTCGGCCCTTAAAATTCCAAAACAGTAATTGAATTAGCAAAAAGTAGCTTGCTATAATGTTTTATACAGTACCATAGCCAGTGTCATTTTATACAACATAAATTTCCATTAGGAGACAAAAAAAAACGTTGAATTTTTTTTGTCATTATCCCTCATCTTTTGTATACCTAGGTTGACTGTGGATTACAAAATAAGCAAAAGTTAAGTTTTGATATGAAAAACTTCATATCCCCCATTATTTTTGCGAATGGAAAAATAAATGTAGAAAATTCTTTTTAGGATTGACTGAGCACTTTTAAACATATTCAAAAATAAATAATACGCGACAGATTGAACTTATTTATATTGACATGGTTGAGTTCAATATGATGAGTAGCAAATCTCATTTTGATATTTGCAAAATCCCTTTTTAATACCATAAATAAGCTATTCTAAGGCATAACCACCCTTTTTTAAAAAATTGTCAAGATTTATTGTGCCTTTTATACATAATTTCTATAGACAGTTAAATAGATAGATTTATTCACACGACAACCCAGTTAGGCCATGGTGACATGCACAAAACAAGCAAAATAAAATACAGAACAAAACAAAGACTGAAAAAACACTAAAACTAATTGTTTAAGAAAATCATCACGATACCTCCCACCTACCCGGACGAACTTTCCAATATTTTTTATGTTTAAGTAACACCTACTTCTCAAAATTTCCGGAATCCAATCCCCCCCCCGACCTCCCTAATACACATTTCCAAGCGCAACTCCCTCAACTCCCTACGTTCCCCTAAATAATGATGCAAAGACTCATCCATCTCTTTCACACATAGAGAAACTGTAAGGACCATACCTCAATCAATTTGAGTAATACAAATCCCCTTTACATACACTATCCGCGTCAAATCTTCCGGAGCAAATCGTATTCTTAGGTAAATATCATCGCCCCAGTTCTCCTTGTCTTCCACAAGGGACGGCGAGGTGGCATTCTCAGCTTGCCGAAACCTGAACTTGCCAAGACTCTGGCCTAGTAGCAACTAACTTTGATTCAGTCCCTACCATCCCTCCTATCCCCTTGCCCTTATTACAGCAATTACCTAGCCCTGCACGGTCTAATATACACTTCACCTGATTTGGCCACGAATCCTTCCTCCTATATTGAAGCATCATCAAAAATTATTGTTTAACCAGCCGATTATCTTCTATCAATGACACCCTTCCCCAAAATTTAATCATACTAATTAACCTACTCTGTCTCATACACTTTATTCCTATATGCCCTTTCAGCTCTAACCCTTTGAACTTTTTATCAATGCCTAACATACGCTTGAAAAACCTCTACTGCATTCTTTCTAAATTTAGCTCCTTATTAAACCCCCGAAGCTCCGCACTGTAATGCAAAGCTGATCTAACCCTAGCATTTAAAATATACTTTAGCAGTCCTACATCCCTACTTTCCTTAATACTACTTTTACTTAACATTCCTAGTAGTCTATTTCCCTTTCTGTCAACCATCTTAAGATAGTTTTTCCGTTTCCTATCTGACGATAGCCTAAAACCTATGTACCGAAATTCATGTACATGATTTAGTGTCCAAACTTCATACGTAAACTGACAGTGCAAGTCTATCTAATCTCCACTTTCACTAAAAACCATAAACACTTACTACTTTACGTTTAATACGACTTTCTTATTACAATTAAATGAAAAAAAAACAAGTTTTTTTTTTAAACTGAAAGTAAGGAGTGACATTAAACTTCAAATGAACAGAAATTACTCATATATGAAAGGGGCTGTTTTCTCCTCAACGCCCCACTCTTTACGCTAAGGTTTGACTCTTTTTCTCAACTCTACTTTTTAAAAAAGTAAAAAAACTCTTTATGCTAAAGTTTGACTATTTCTCTCAACTTTACTTCTTAAAACATTAAAAAACTTTAACGTAAAGAGCGGGGTGTTGAGGAGAGAACAACTATTTTCATATACGGAGTAATTTCTGTTTGTTTTAAGTTTTAACGTCGCTCCCTACTTTGAGTTAAAAAATTGCTTTTTTTTCGTTTAATTTCTGAACGTTTTTTGAATTAATGTATATTTTGATTTTGGCTCTCCTCACATGAATAATTAAATCGAAATTTGAATAATAGTTTTTTCGGCTACATTGCTTTCTCATAGTTTTGATCGGATGATTTTGAGAAAAAAAGGAGTGGGGGAAGAGGCCTAGTTGCCCTCCGATTTTTTGGTTACTTGAAAGGAATAATAGAGCTTTTAATTTTTAACGAACGTTTTTACTAGTAAAAAGTATACGTAACTTACGAAATAACTTACGTAACGAACTTCTGCATTGTTTTTTTTATTACGTATATGAGGAGGTTCACCTCCTCGTCAATATCTCGCTCTTTACACTAAGGCTTAAATTTTGCCCCAATTCCTTAAGAATGACTCTTGAATCATAAAGGTCGTATAATAAATAGTTGAAATAACTAAAAATACTTTAGTGTTAAGAGCGACGTAATAAGAGGAGGCGAGCCCCTCGTATACGTAATAATTTCTGTTCATTTTAAGTTTTAATGCTGCTCCTCATTCTCAGTTTAAAAAAAAATTTCAAATTTATTTTTCCATTTCTTTTAAAATAATGCTAGAAAATCCTGCGCCCCCTTCATTGAAAATCTCTTCCCCCATGACAAATTCCTCCATGGAAAGATCCTTCCACATAACCCCTCCCCTCAACCCGTTCCCCTGGAAACCAAAGTAAAAATCCTATGATTGAAGATAAGAAGAGGTTATATCTGGCAGTTGTTGCAAATATTTTTTACCTTCAGCTACTAATTTTATGTCGTCCACAAAAAGTAATGCCGCAGCAATTGCACTTGAAAGTTTAATTATTGGGGTACCTCTGCCTATCAAATGTTCTTTAAAATCACTAATATACAATGAAAATAGCCTTGGGGAAATTTTGCATCCCCGCTTAACACCAATTCTACTCCTGATAACCCTAGAGAAATCCTTGCCTACCCGTAATAAAGTCTTAACTATATTATGTGTAGATGCTATAATCATCACAAATGCGCTTGGTAGCCCTAGTAGTAGTAGCGACTCTATCGTTAAGCATCTCTCCACTCCATCAAACGCCCCTTTTAAATCCAAAAATGCACAAAAAGACTGCCCTTTTTTCTCTTAACTTGTTTCCTAATCATACCTAATAAAATAAAAATTTGATCTGTTGGACTATAGCCTTTTCTGAACCCCTCCTGCGAATCTAACAAAGTTTTATTTTGGTCTATCCAGCTATCTATCCTACCACATAAAATTTCAGCAAAAACCTTATGAACCACATTGCTTATACTTATACCTCTATAATTCCCATGGTCTAACCTATCCCCTTTGTAAATAACAGCACTAGAATAGACGTAACCCAAGACAAGGGTCATTCTACACTATTCAATATACCAGAAAGTGTCCCTGCTACAATAGGCAGCAGTCACACCCGTCCCTACTTCTTAAGTGTGGTTGGTATTCCGTTTATACCTGGAACAGAACTGTTTCTCATTTCTTTCATTGTCTCCCAAACTTCACTTACCTGGGTGGGAGCAACCAAATCCTAATGACATTCTTTCATTTGCCTATTAACTACATCAAGTGCTGCAGATACCAGATCTGCACTTAAACTAGTTTCTCCTTGGTCCCTGATCAATACATTTTTTCTCTCCTCTAAATATATAAGCCAAGAATCTATTTCTGGTATACCAACATAAACCTCTATTCCTCCAATAGATTTCTTAACTATACGCCAATAGGTTCCAATATCCCCTTGTCTAATACCTTTCTTAAGTCCCTCTCCTGTCCTAATTTCATGCTCTTTTTTTTAAATCTTCAACATTTTCTTATACTTATCCAGAATCAACTTGTAACCCATATAAAATCTAGTACTTTTTCTTCTTCCCATGCTATACTTTGCATTCTGCAGTGCCTCTAAAACTTCCTGGCGTTTCCTTTTGAAGTCATCATCGAAATATCCATTCTTGATAGCATTCTTAACTCTACAATTTAACTTTGAACCTACCTCATGTACAACACCATAAACTAATGCTAAAGACTCCTCTATTTTCCCGTCACCTAATAAAACGAAAGAATTCTCTAATTCCTGCTGAACTTCTTAACTCATCATCATACTCTTTCTCCTTTTACCCTGATACTTTCAGTGCCTTTCTAATCCCTAAATCCTCATCTTCCCGGTGTGTTTTCTTCCTATCACTATTCTCCGCTAGTTTCTTAGAACTAACCCAATCAAAAGTAGCCATAACAGGCAAGTGATCCGAACCTACCGCTGCCACAGCCTCGAAATCCACACAGAGACGCCAAAGAGGAAGACAAAGCGAATCAGAAGGAAACTGAATGGAAAATTTACCTTTTTGGTCCATCTAATATACACAACGTATCCTCCTCGTTGTACGAGCTCGACTCTGGAGGGATATAAATTGCACAAAAAAATAACAGACCGTCCATCAACTTTCGACTCTTAACCATATCGAATTACCAAAAAACGCTCTTCAGCCGTTGTACTTTATGCCTAGACAAAAAACTCTCAGATGAAAAAATTGCTACTCCACCACAAGTTCGTCCATTCCTGGATTTTCCACACTGGACAAAAAAAATACATAAACCTTTCAAACTCAATTTCATTTTCAACCACTTTTCCGATAATGCTACAATATAAAACATGCACTGCAATACCAATAGACTATTAATTTTCACTTCACTCCATCCTTAAATGTTGAAATGTACTATCTTATTCTGTCCTGCATAACATCATGGCCCTGGTCTCCCTATTCTTGCAACCGATCACTCTGATCTTGGAAAGATAGCTTACGACGTACGAACCGCCTTTCAATTATTGTGGCCCTACCTCTAAAAAAAGGTGGCTATTTTGTATTCCGCGCACTATCGTTCGAGCTTATGATTTCAGAGCTTGAATCTGTGCTTGAAGCTCCTTCTTCAACATGCAGCGGAGCAACAGAAATAATTGTTTTATGTACTTTGATTATATTATGAAATTGTACAGGATCACTAAATGCGCTACCAAAAGACGACATAGGTGTGGCGCTTGAGTTCGATAATTGCGAATCCGCTCTCGGCCTTCCGTCATCTATCAACGTTAGGTTTGAGCCACCAGCAGCCTATATTCAGTGTTCACTAGCAACTCCTTTTCTTTATTCACCACCAGGTACTGTGCGCTCCTCTATCACATCAGTTTCGACATTTTATATATAACCCTTGTTCTCTACAAACAATTTCATACTACGCAACTTACCCTCTTTTCCCGCTGATTTCGCTGCCTCATGGGCAAATTTCATTTTCATTCTCGCAAGCAATTGAAGCTCTGTGTAGTCAGGCGTAATTCAATTTTTCGTGTGTCTAAAACGTTGACCTGATTCAGAACAAAATGACTGCAAAAAGCGCTCGTAAATTTAACAAAATGGGGCGGGGTTTTGATTAGATTTAATAGATTTAATATGGAAAACGTTTTCTATGTCGCTAAGATGTATCAAGACATTTGGAATAAACTGGTGAAAAGTGGAAACTACAGCTTCAAGTAATGTCTGTGTTCGTCTTGACGGATCAAAGTTGTACAAAATCACAAAAGTTCTTTTCGAATCAGCCTTTATATTACTCATTTTAAGTCGCGTCTTCTCCAGTTTTGTTCTGAGAGAATCCATTACTTCTTCAAGTAATGTCTCTGCTCATCTTGATGGATCAAAGTTGTACAAAATTAGATTAGTTCTTTTAGAATCAGCCTCTATATTACCTATTTCAAGTCAAATACGTTCTGAGACCATACTGGCTATACATGACGCATGAAAACAAGAAAGGGAAAAAGAAATGAAAAGAAAAAAATCAAATAGTTGAAAAAGAGGATTTTGTCAGCCAGTTGCAAGATATGAAGATGAAAATCAAGTAAATATTTCGACAAGGACCTCCTTCAAGTCGTCCTTAGAGCTCTAAAAAAAGAAAGAGGAAAAAAACAAAAAAGAACAACAACAAAACCTAACTTTGTGAAGTGAACTCTACAAGGAGAGAAAAGACACTGAATCAAAAACAATAGCCAAAATGAGATCAATGAAAGAGAAGTTATCAATTGATACTTAATATTGATATTTAATAAAATTTGATATTTAATAAAATTTAATGAAATTTGATATTTAATAATATTGATATTTAATTGAGATTTAATAAGTATCCTTTGCCATGCAAACGATATTGCCTGTCTACAATTTCGGTTTTCATTAGATATGCGGACAGGCTTTCTTAAATTAGACTGGGCGAAAATATTGATAGAGTCTTTTAATATTAAGTTTTTTATAAATTGGGAATAATGAAATGTTTCCCGTGTTTCTATTTATAGCCAAATTTCTGCTTATATATTTTTTTTATATCAATCACCTCTTTAAAAGATTGCGGTAGGGTATTTACAGTAGATATTAAAGTTGCCTCTTCAAAAAGAACTAAATGGTCAGTATTTTCGTATATATGCTGCGCCAGAGCTGAATCAAAGTTGTCACTTTTATTTTCAAATCTCAGGAAGTTATCTATTGAAATTTTGTGTTCATGCAATCGTTCTCCTAGTTTTTTATGGGTCCTACAATGTAAAATTTTTTCAGTATGAACACGGGACTCTGTAGACCCTACTACCTAGTATAGAGTCCGTTGTATTCTTTCCTGAGTTGAAGAAATGTTCAACTTTCTGTTCAGTTTCGAAAGAAACAGAGAGATTATGTTTTTTTTCCCATTCTTCCCGCTGAGTTTTGAGACGTATGGTAATGTAGTGAAAGTTTTGTTCTTAATTGCCAGTGTAACTGGATCAAGGGGGACGGGATCCCTATTTTTCTGTAATACCTATTTTAATCGTCGGTCTATTATGTTTTGAATGAGGCTGATTTGGTAGCCATCGCAGAATACAATATCTTTAACATAATCTAACTCGGATTTTACATGATTACGTGAACATATTTTTATAACTCTGTCGACTAAAGAAATTCCTACCCCTCTTATTACAAAAGGAGGGTGATTTGACGAGAAACGTAGATATCACAAAAAAAATGTACAATTACAATATCAGGCTCAAAATTTTATAAGTACAAAATCAGGCCCACATTGGATGTCTACAACTAAATAGAGAGTAGGGAAAATAAAAATTTCCTTGAATTGCGTGAGCGGAAGGTGGTTTCATTCTCGCAGGGTTCTTAATTGTCTGTTTTTTTGGGTTCTGACAGGGGTTCTGTTAGATTTACAATTTAGTAATTGTCTGTTTAAACAGGGTTCTTAATTGTCTGTTTAATTAATTGTCTTAATGTTTTAATCTGTTCTTTTCCAAGTGTTATGAGAATCTTAAGCTGTATCCAGTTCAAAACTGTTTTCAATTTTTGAGTAACTGCAGAACAGTTTGATTTTTTAGATTTATTCCTTATCTGTTTAGTTATGATTAATTTTCAAGATTTATGGTTGTAGTTTAATCTGGGTCTCATTTTGCCATTTTCTTGGTCTAAATTCGTAAGATTTCCTTCCCAAAGATCTTCCTGATAGAATTTATTACCATTTAATTACCCTTCATATTTATTTCTTCTTATTAATATTTATTACCAATTAATTACCTTTATACTTATTTCTTCTCGATAATATTTATTACCAATTAATTACCCTTCGTATATATTTATTCTTGATAATGTCCATTACCAATTAATTACCCTTCGTATTTGTTTTTTCTTGGTAATATTTATTACCAATCAATTACCCTTCATATTTATTTCTTCTTGATAATATTTATCACCCATTAATTACCCTTCATATTTATTTTTTCTTGATAATATTTATTACCAATTAGTTTCCCTTCATATATATATCTTCTTGATAGTGTTTACTACCAATTATTACCCTTCATGATTATTCTTTCTTAATAATATTCATTACCAATTAATTACCCTTTATATTTGTTTTTTCTGATAATATTTAATACCAATTAATTGCCCTTCATATTCATTTCTTCTTAATAATATTTATTATCAATTAATTTTTCTTCATATTTTGTTCTTCTTGATAATATCTGTTATCATTTAATTATCCTTCATTATTTATTTCTTCTTGATAGTATTTATTACCATTTAAATACCCTTCATCTTTGTTTCTTCTTTATAATATATATTACCAATTAATTACCCTTCATCTTTATTTCTTCTTCATAATATTAATTACAATTTAATTAGCCTACCCTTTATATTTATTTCTTCGTCGTAATGTGGGACCCGAAGATTTGTCTCATCTTTTTTTTTGGGCCTGGAATACACAGAGAATATTCATTAGTGTCTCCAAATGACCGTACAGGAAGAAGGAACCCTTGCTAATCTTCTTCAGATTGTGTCCAAGCACCTAAAATCACGATGAAACCATAGCTTATACTCAAAATAAAATAGTTTAGATTCAACTCAACAGCATCTTCGGTAGATTTGAGAATGAACGGATTCTTGAAATCCTTTATATTCGAATAGCAGGTCCTATCTGAACCTTAGCTAATCTGCTGTATACCTTAAGTGATATCAAAATTAAAAAAAAAAATTGAGCAAAATCAGAAATATCCTGGAAAAATTTTGTATTTTCTGACCGACTTATATAGAATTGATTATTTATAATTCTAGAAGATACAAGATTTTTTTTATTTTTCGTGTCATATCCGGCATTTGAATATCTGACTGGGTTACTTTGTGAGTGGCTTACCTTTGAAGCTACAACTGAATTGTTTTTTTGGTCCCACCCCCATTGCAACCATTTGAGGAACGGTGATTTTTTATGTTTTCACTGAAAAAACACTTTTTTTGTGCTTTCATAAAAAAAAATCTAAAACAACAAATTTACCTCCCATACATTAAAAAAAGTAAATCTGCCCTACCCCCCCCCTAGATTTCTAGAAGTAGCACTACTTGTAAAAGAGAGTTTTTTATTACCTTTTGCATATGTTATTTAGTAGTCTATACAATGTTTTATTCCTCGGTTCTACTAAAAATCCTTAGTATTTCAAAATAGCTTTTCTTTTCTTTTGCATGATTCTCATATTAGAAAAGATATTTGAATTGACATATCTTACCCCTACTACAGTGTAGACTGGTGATCACAGCAGTTAGATAAAAACAAAAACGTTAAAAGTAAAAGTGTTGCTCCATAGCGTAATGACATTAAGCAAGGGTCCAATATCCAAACTCCTTTAAATTATGTTGGCATTCTTCCTACCCGTCATCGGTGATCATTTCTGTTTGCATTTAAGTTCAATATTATAAACTTTGAATTTCAGAGGCTAATCCTGGCCAAGTTTAGCAGCAGTTTCTTAGTAATTATGGTTTTTCTCGTTTTTATTTTTGTGAATCAATTAAAGGTGCTTATGCTCAAAATTATAGGCCCGGTTTGTTCAGCTAAGAATCAATCGAAGAAGCAACAAAACCGAAAAGTGGAAAATTTTGACAATGGTATAGAAAATAGCGCAGTCATAAACTTGTTGACTGGTGGAATTGATAATAGATGTTCCCCCATTGCCCCTTTAGGCCGAGGAAACTACTTGATTCTGGACTCCTGTCAATATAGCTTGTTGATGACTCGTTCAATGAATACTAATAACAATAGGTTAGTTAACTTATAAGTTAAATACTGCTTTAATACTTATTTCTTACCTGTTGCTATAAGGGATACTGTACCGCTACTACTAAAAACAATATCACCTCTTTCTATCCGATAAGAGGAAACCCCTTTTTTGTGTCTAAAATTGTTTTATTACAAGGTTTCTTGTAGCCATAATCTTTATCTTTATCTTATCCTTTTATCCATATCATTTATCTTATCCCTTTTTCTTATTTTTATCCTTTTATCCTGAAGACATATTCTATATATCTTATTCTTTCTGTTTTTTAGCCATGGAAAATTTGACAGAGGTATATTTTTGTGAAGCTCACTATTTTACTTATGTTAATTCAAATAAGTACAAAACTGTTTACAAAAGCTTCACCTGGTCATTCAAGTAAGCCCAAAAATATCATTCAATGTTTCACCTGGTCATAAAATTGAGCACAAATTGTCCACCGAAGCTTCAGTTGATGATTCAAGTGAGCACAAAATGTCCACCAAAGCTTCACCTGGTCATTCAAGTGAGCCCAAAAATGCCCCCCTAAGCTTCACCTGGTCATTCAAGTGAGCCCAAATGTCCCCCAAAGCTTCATCTGGTCATTTAAGTGAGCACAAAACTGGTCACCAAAGCTTCACCTGGTCATTTAAGTGAGCATAAAACTGGTCACCAAAGCTTCAATTGGTTATCCAAGTGAGCCAAAGCTGTCGACCAAAGCTTCGCCTCGTCGTTCAAGTGAGCTCAAGACTGTTCCCCAAAGCTTCACCTGGTCGTTCAAGTGAGCGCAAAACTGTCCATCACAGCTACACCTTCTCATTCAAGTGAGCACCAAACTGACAACCAAAGCTTCAGCTGGTCATTTAAGTGAGTACAAAATTGGTCATCAAAGCTTCAATTAGTTATCCAAGTGAGCACAAAGCTGTCCACCAAGGCTTCGCCTCGTCATTCAAGTGAGCACAAGACTGTCCCCCGAAGATTCACCTGGTCATTCAAGTGAGCGCAAAACTGTCCATCAAAGCTAAACCTGGTCATTCAAGTGAGCTCCAAACTGTCCGCCAAAGCTTCACCTGGTCATTCAAGTGAGCACAAAACTGACCACCAAAGCTTCACCTGGTCATTCAAGTGAGCACAAAACTATCCACCAAAGCTTCACCAGGTCATTCAAGTGAGCACTAAACTGTCCACCAAAGCTTCACCTGGTCATTCAAGTGAGCACCAAACTGTCCACAAAAGCTTCACTTGGTCATTCAAGTGAGCACAAAACTGATCATCAAAGCTTCAATTTGTTATCCAAATGAGCACAAAGCTGTCCACCAAAGTTTCACCTCATCATTCAAGTGAGTACAAGACTGTCCCCCAAAGCCTCACCTGGTAATTCAAGTGAGCGCAAAACTGTCCATCAAAGCTACACCTGGTCATTCAATTTAGTACCAAACTGTCCACCAAAGCTTCACCTGGTCATTCAAGTGAGCCCAAAACTGACCACCAAAGCTTCACCTGGTTATTCAAGTGAGGTCAAAACTATCCACCAAAGCTTTACCTGGTCGTTCAAGTGATAAAAAACCTGGCTTTTTTATTTATGTTTATTTAAATCAACATAAATTTTTCTGGTAAACTAGAATCTATTACACAGCTTTTTGAAACGTCCACTTTTCAGTACTTTTCTTGATTACTTACACTACCATGTATCCTAGTATAGTAACATTAATTTTCAGACTTGTTCCTAGGGTTCTTCAAAGCAATTTTAATCTAAAAAAGAAAGGGAAATTACTCTCTTTCTTGGCAATTGTAATTTTTACACTTTCAATACATCCACCATCCTTACCAATAACAACACTTAAGATGAGATAATTTTAGTTTCTCGCCTCCCAGTAGCAAAAAAACAAAAAAAAATTAAGTGGAACAAGGAAAAAGGAAAGATAAAAACTGAAAAAAAGTAAATTAACTTCTTAGCAGTCAAAAATACATAATTAATCCAAGCTGCTCGCGCTAATTACTCGAAATGGGAAAGTCACTTGCATTTATATTAAAGTCTATGTACTGTTCATACGCAATGAAGTATAACATTTCAGGAAGCCAATATTTTTGCCAAATAAAAATAAACTTGAGAAACATTAGAAAACTTAATAAAAACTTCAAATAAAAAAATCATGATAAAACAGCGAAAAAAATCCTTAGTATTAACATCACTAACATTCAAAAACTAACATAGCTAGTCTGAGACAAACTCCAAATAAAATTTTATCTCTGACAACGAATGAAAGCAAAACCTAGATGCCTAGAAAATCAAGTGTAAATTTATTAAATAAAAGAAAAGAAATGCAAATATTAATTGACTGGATTTCAGAGAAGTAAAAGTCAGAAACTTTAAACCTTTATCAAAGAGTTGTATCAAAATTATAGTAAAAGTTAATAGTATTTACTTGGAGGCATAAAAAATTAATTTTAAAGTTTTTCTTCTGTGCCAAAAATGATGTTTACTTACTTAAAATTACTCAGAAGAATTTAAGCAGAAAATATTTGACTTCTGAGAGAGATTCCCGAGCAATTTCTCTAGGATTGCAACAATCTATTCAACATTGTTTAGACTAGTAACAAAATAATATGCAAATTTTTGAGTAAAGAAAGGTTAATCCATAGAACTAAAATTCCTCAACTTGTTCCCTTATTTGAGCGTCTGATGTTCAAGTGACTTAATACAGAGGGGAAAGGGTAACAATGAGCTGTTTCCAAAGAAAACTCATGCTTTTTAAGTGGCAATAGTAAATTTGAAAATTTTACAAGGATTTCAGCTATCTGTTTGATGAATTTTATTTGAATATAAAAATGTGTTTGATGTTAAAATTGTTTTGAAATCGTGAAAAGAGGATTATACCTCATAAAAGCTATATCCACAATTCAAGCGCCAGAAATATACACTGTTTAGTAGGATTAATCTAATAAAAACTAATTCTAGTTTTTATTCATCTTTTTAAGACTGTTTTATGCACCTGTTTTCTGAATTATCAATATTGTAAATTATTTGAGACATGCAATAATTGAAACCGAGAAGTAATTTAAAACAGACACTTTAAACAATTATGTTTTCTTAGAAATCATATGCTCCGTAAGTAGCTAAGGAAATGCGATTGTAGTTTCGTTTCGATTAATGAATTGTAAAATTATGGCTATTACCAACTGAAATAATGTCAACTTTGCTGCTTAAAAAATATTTAATAGTTTTGACCTACATAAGAAGCTTACCAGTAGGTGTTTTGGTCGACTAAAAAATATTTAATATTTAATATTTAATTTTAATTTAATCCCTAAAAACGACAAATGACAAATGACCCTAATGACTTAGAAAATTGAAATAGTCAAGTAATAAGACTTGAAAATTTTACGACTTCAAAAATTTACATGGATTACTTTTGGGTTTTACAGTTTTTTATTACTTTCTTATATTTTTCTTGAAGTTTAAATGCCTTTTTTTAAATCTTCTTTTACATATACAATTTCAATTTTTAATTTCCATCTGAATAAACATACTTCTATGAAATATTTTGCGATAAATTATGGCTCGCTATTAATTTTTCTCTCCATAGCCTAGCAACAAAATCATAGTAGAAGGAACATGGCTCAAGTAGCTAAAGATTTTCCACTGTGCACGTTAAATCACCTGGAGCCTCACCTGGAAAAGTTTAAAAGATAAAATGTGGTTAGAGGAATTCAAAAAAGGAAATTTTGTTTTTTAGTTTTTAAAGTATTTATGACTAGTTTTCTTAACAATCCGCCTAGAGCTTTCTTGATAATCTACCTATACTCCCAACTCTGTGACAGAGAATGGTGGTCTGTTAGGTCGCAATCCACTCATAGAGCCAACAAGAACGCTCCTCGGGAAAATATAATTTGAAAAGAAAAATCAAATAAGGAAACAACAATAATCCCTTTTTGATGTCAATCCCTGCGCCTGTCAGACGGAAAGGACTTTCAAAGGTACAACTACTACTGAAAATCAGATTTTGGAACGTTCAAACGCTAGTAGAGCTATCCTAAATAAAAGTGCTGTAGGTGGGAATGAACTGCTATCGATTAGATATCATGGTCCTCTGAGAAGTGCGATGGCTGAGAAACCAAGAACAACGGTTCAGCGGTGGAGATATCTTAATCTTCTATTGCTATGAAACAAGACGTGAAACGGGAGTGGCCGTGTTCATTCTAAAGCCTTTGACAAAACCTCTGATTGGTTGGAAATCCTTGAGCAGCCGCATTATGACCGTTTGAATCTGTAGGAAGCATGCCAAGACGACCCTGGTTGTTTGCTATGCATCCACAAAAAATTACAACTGCTGATCATCCGCTTGTGAAACCACAGATGACCAGAAAGGGACATTCTACAACGAACTGAATTCTCTTCTTTGAGATGTGACCGATATGGCATGCTCTGTGTCACTTGGTATTTCAATGTGAAGGCTGGCAACGACAAGGACTATTGTGTCGAAGTCCTTTACAACTATAGACTTGAACAACGCAATGAAACGGGGGGGCTGCTAATAAAAGTGGCCCAGCTCTGTCGCCTGGTTGCTGATGGCACTCTATTTGCCTACAAAGACATCTAGCAGCACTCCTGGACAACACTTGACAAACACAAAAAAAAATCGAACACGCACTGATAAAAAAAGAGCCAGGCATCGGCGTGCGATCCGCACGCATTTGATGGCGCTAATATCTTCTCTAATCAAAGCCTTTGGTTGCAAAACCTCGTGATCCTGAGACGAATAAAGAGAGCTAGGCAACAGCCCTAAAACTATAAAAAAAAAAAACAATTGAGAAATTTGGTCACAGATTGCACTGAAACCTACCAAAAGGCTCAAAGCCCTCAGTTAACTGATATATCAAGACCAATAGGAGGCTCGGACGGTCATCAGAAGAACCCACAATGATGTCGCCAAAGAAACAACTAGCCTTAAAAAACCGCTCAAAGAGAGATGGACACATTAAGGATAAAACTGGATGGCTCCTTTCTCATTCTGACAAAGTGACTGAAACCTATATTACGCATTTTGACAAGCTACTAAATAGACCGCCACCAGCTTATCTTTCAGATATACCTCGTGCATTTTTTCTAAGCTAAGGCATTGATTTTGAACAACCTTCTCTTGAGAAAAAGAAACTTCCTCACATTCAAATATTTATGTTTAAGGAACATTCTATATGGCCATAGGACATACGAAAAAGGGACTCCACTGTACGACAAAAGATATTTCAGCCGCCGACAACTGAATATATTATATACCTAAAGTGGGGATTCCCCGGACATATGGGCCGGAATCCAAAAACTTGAATGCAAAAGGCTGTTCTCCAGTGGCAACCATGCCGTATTTTGAGAAGGGGACACCCCAAAAATACCTTGCAAAGCAGCTATTAAACTGACCTCTCAAATCTTAATCCTCGCTTCAACCTGAATGGGTCATTTCTGGACGGCCATAGTGATGAGGGATGACTGGCGACTCTTCAGATGCCCTAAGGATCTAAGACACGGGAGGACTTAAAGGTAAGGTTCCTGAATAACCCTTATTTCAGCGAAAACGTGTGTGACTTCTTATAGTCTAAATTCAATCCATTGCTCTCATACTATGTTGTTTCATAAATAAAAAATGGACTGAGTTAGGTTGACTTTCGATTGGAAATGAATGGCCCAGTACTGAGAAAGCTATTAAAGGGTGTTAATTCATTTTGTGAGAAAATCCAAAATTCGCCAGAGTAACAAAACTAGTTATCTTTGGATTTTTCAAATTAACATGTCAAAAACATAGTACGCAAAATTTATTACGTCATTCAACATTCATTGAATTTTTGAGTAACTATTTGTTTAATATTTTATTAAGGTTAGTCCATCCTTTTTTGGAAACGGGCTTAGAGATCCTAGTGGGTCCCTTGATCCTAGTAGCTATGACAATTTTTACCTATTGACATTTGTTTAAAGAAATTATATATGATTTTTTAATTTTAGGAAGCAATGATACCATTACTATTTCACTACCTTCTTACCTACTTGTTTGTCTCCTATTTTCTCTTGTTGTCAATTTGTTGCCACTTTATTTATATGTGTATAAATTTATTTATATTATATAGGGAGATACTTTTTGTCCTTCGACACGTTAAACTTGATTTGAAGAAATGTATTGTATCTGATTCTGAAACTAAGTCAACATTGGTACTACAACATTCCAGGGGAAGAACTTACTCTTGGGAAACATTGGCAGAGTTCAGCTCAAGCGATTATCTAAAGGTATAATGCTAGTTTTTGGTCTCTCCTTTAACGAAAATTTAAAAGAAAGTGACTTCAATAAAATTGAATTATCTGAGGATATGAAACAACAGGTTAGTTTAGCGCCGCTCAACAAAGAGGTAAGTTAAACTAAGGCTAAGGTATAAAAGTTATTACCCTGTGAAGGGTAAAAAGGAAGGATGAATTGAATTCACCCCAGAGTTTTTTAATTTAATCAAAATTGCTGATATCTCGCTTCATGGCTTGAAACTGAACAACAAGATGATTATTATGCTAATGCGCAGACATTCCAGAGGATGTGAGCAATGGAACACGTCTGGGTATTACTAAATTATATAACATCGTTACTAGAGCAAAAAGAATAACTGGAAAAAAAATAGAAAAGAAGTTTACATTATCCTGCAGTTAGAAGACAAGGTGCAGAGAAAATCACACATATACAAGCCTGTCACGAACAGGGCAGAGTACCAGGGACCAAGCGAATTTCGGTCACCAGGTACTTATTGTCGTATTAGAAATGTCTAATATTATTAGTAGTACATATTGAAAAATTATATCTACTTTTCTTTTATAGCTTATTCTTAGCCTAAAAAGGAATTATTCCGAAAAATATAAGGAAGCTGAAATAGTAAGTATCTTCAGGCTTTGCATCAAGCACAAATGAAACCTAAATACTGCAGACCATGTGCTAAATAATGGGCACAATGGTAGCAATTTTCACTCGTTAATAATCCCCGGATATTGTATTTCAAATTACTTGTAACCAGCTCGGCAAATTTAGTCGCATACATCTCCTCCGTTTGGCCCCCTTTTCCTCGTAAATATAGCCTCAATTACCTTCCTTCACTCACCTTTCTAGTAACTGCCGAGGTCCATGGCCATAAGAAGATTTTCACTTGACGTCATATTTTGCTTTTGACGTCAAAACAAAGGTATGTCAGATACAACCGCATAGCTGACAAGGGTTTTAACACTTTGTAAATTGGCTAAAATTTCTGTTTGTGTTGTTAGTAAAAGATGTTACTATAACATTGATAATTTAAAAACCAAGTTAAAGATAAATATATCATATTTATGCATTGATTTTATGAAATAATTATAGAAAATCTGTCAAACGATACTGCATAAATGAATATATGCATTTAGCATTGTGATGATTTTGAGGCCTTATTCTGTTGACCGAATGGATTTATGCTGCTCCTATAAAAATTACATTGAAAAATAAACAGCAATATGTAAGCTTAACCCATGGTGCACGTAACTTCGGCTCTTCAAATGACTGTTGGATTTTTCCCTAGAGGAAACAGTTAAAAACAAGTGAAAAGGTGCATCTTCAGATTGAGATTTTGTGTAGATGAAAATCTTTTGACTAGGATTTGGGGGGAATACCCCTTAGCTCTTGTGTGTTCAGATTAAAAGAAGGAAAACTATTCTTTCGGAATTATGATCTGCGAAGCCCAAACAGGGAGACAAGCAAAATCTTTATAAAAACGAACTGCGAAATAGACTATAAATTGGTAGAGGTTGAGTGTGTCATACAGTGCTTTTTTGACAGAACTAAATTAAAACAAAATATCTCTGTGATTGGTTGACCCACTAGCACGTATTTGTGCAATAAATCTAACCAACCATGTTGAAAAACTTCTATAGAACTGAACTGTCACCAGAACTTAAAGTTCAAGGAGTTGATATTTTAAACCTAGTTCACAGAGTTTTGATACGATGCATATTACAATACCTATTTGACCGTGTTAATTTAATACCTTTGTGTTATATGTGGCTCACTGGGTCCAATTCTTCCAGTAAATCGGTCCATTTGTATAAAGCAAAGCTTATACATTTATTCCAGCTTCAAAATTGACGCTCAAGTTTTTTTTTTCAGGCAAGAAGAATTTCAGTTGGTTTAACAGGAAATACGAGGTCAAAGGACAGTAAATATCGTTGGATAGTTCTTGAAGGCTACCCAAAAATCGGCTATGGAGATCTTCCGGGAGAAGCAGGAAATTGGATATTTGATTCCTTAGAATTATTATAAGAACTTGATAAATATCACCAGTACTTCGAATACGCTATTATTTTCCTTCCATCAAACTTAGTCTTACGATCAAATCTGGAAATAACTTCTGGTTTGGTTCTTGTATTTTGGGGAAATTTTTAAACGATTGCACCTACTGCCCCAAGAACAACTATTTTACTTAATCTTGTTTTCACCGTTGTATCTGTATTTGCACTCTTCTTTATTATTTCAATCGTATCGTTTGATTTTCAAGAAAGGAATTAAAAATATCAAAATAGTTTCGCTAAGTTTACATGGTTTTATCGAAAATAAAATTAGCTATTGCCCTTAATTAAAGTGGCATTTTAGTTTAAATTACTCTTAGGGATAATAGGATAAAGGATAAAGATCATCTAAAGCCGTTGATGGTGTCTAGTGTGTCAAATTGACGTTTCCACTGCTTTTTTTATAGCTAGCCTTTCGCCCAGCCTTACGGTTGAGGGAACTGAACCCTGGTCCTGGTGTTGCTAAGCGCAGTATCAATCCACTGTGTGACACGGAGACCCTACGAATAATAAAATGTAATATATATTTCAAATTTAAACTCTTAATTTGATAGCACTCACCTTACCCATACATGACATATCGCACACAGAAATAATTCCTTGCTTTCCTTATTCCGGCTTTGCAGCGGTAGCAAGCAACCTAGTACAAGAAGATCACGTCCAATAGTAAAAAAAAAATACATCGTAACTACTCTAGAGTCAGATAAAAATAGAATATAGTAACAACGAGCCACAGAGAATTAGGCAGCAGAAATAATCAAACATGGCATCATACCCAATATAACATCATTTTGCATATGAAAATGAAGTTTTTTCTCAAAATTTATCTTTATTCATTACAAAAGGTCCTAGATATATCGATTTTACTTAAAATTAGGCCTCAGACTTGGAACAAACAGCCAAAGTGAATGAGGCAGCAGAGCCGCTCAAATATGACATCATACCGAAAGTAACATCATCTTGCATATAAAAATGGTTTTTTTGTCAAAATTTTATTTTGTTTTTAATATTAATTACAAAGGGCCAAGATATATCAATTTTTTTAAACGAGCCCTCAACTCCTCTCTATGATTTTCCGGTCCCCCACTAGCATTGGAGGAAAAAGAGGATACGTTAATGCTAACCATACAAAAGAGTGATTTTTCTTCTTATTCAAGCCAGGTGGACAATAAGTTTACTGTATAAGTTTTCCGGCCAATTGTGATTCCAGTGATGTACATTTTCTTTCGATCCTGGCCTGGTTCAAGCTATTTTTGAAAATTTCCATAAAGCCGTTCGAAAAAACATTATACTTACCCAGATAATAGTTATCATTACTTAATAAGCCACATGTGACAATTTTATCAAACTAGGAGTTTTTTAACGTGTTTTTAAATTTTTGTCTACTATAGATTGTGGTTCATTCTCTACTTGGTTCCAACTACCACTGCACGCATGGTACGCCTCCAATAATACTTCAAACGATGATTACATTTGTTTATCCATGACATTGATATGTTTCAGGGATAACAATCAGCCGATATAATTTAAGAGAATAGATGCATGTACTTTCGAGTCAATTATATTGGGGAGCATTATTATGTTGCTTAAATAGGTATTTGCCGGTCGTTCAAAACTACAAAACAAAAAAGGTAACCCACAGACGTAACAATTATTCAACGTAACATCGACAGTTCAAACAAAATATCATGATTTTTCTGGTAAGAGGGCATTGAAAACAATAAAAAGGTGGATTATTAGACCAATATTTTTAGAGAAAGGTGATGTTTTTATATGATCTTGGTTACTATGGGCCTTTATTTATTATTTAATAGTTTAGAGCTGTTTCTGCTACCATGAATAGAGGTAGTCCCCCTTATTCCCTCTGTATGAAGATACAAGAGAAGGATAATGCTTTTGTAAATTTGGGCCCTGTAACACCCAATTAAGGTACAGATATGAACTGCAAACTAGACTATAAATTGGCAGGGGTTTAATGTGTCTTGCAGTGTTTATTTGAGTAAACTAACGCTTCATAAAATATCTCTGTTAAGTACACTTACTTTTACTTGCACTTAGCGCAGGAGTAGGTGCTTCCAACTTGCCTGGTATCCAAAATAAGCTTCTAAATCTGGGTCTCCTCTGATAGCCGGTCTTGTGCCAAATCTTTCGTGAACTTCGGCCAGCACTGGTCCCATTTGTTGCCAAATATCTGAAGATCTCCATCAGACTCTGGATCTCACGTGACGAGTGACTATAATATTTTTTAACTGTCCCCTTTTTTCTACACCATGTCTATACCAACATGTTCTATACCGGTGGAGCTTGATATCGCTTGAGATTTTATTGATGATAAAACAACTTCTGCAGATATTGTATTTTGGAGTCTGATCTGACTCGAAGCGTGAAATTGAACGTAGGCAACTACAGTCAAAAGGTCTAGATTTTTTCCCTGAGCTGCTTTGACGAGCAGCGATTCAAAACCATAGAGTAGGACTGCCCTCACTGTCGACCTATATATGGTATCTTCGCTCACAAGCTAATTTCTTGACAGACCCCTAGCTGTTTGTGAGGCTGAGCAAAAACTGTTTGAGCTCTAGGTATTCTTCGGTTGACATCTTGATCACATTCTGCCTTTGAACCACCTCGGATTCCAGACAAACAAAACTGTCAACCTTTTCAATTGGTAGATCAGCCTTCTGTCACAGGACAGTCCACATCGAACAATGGCAACACAGTGCCATAAACTCTAGCTCGGTATACACATCCCTCGTAATTATCTTCTAACTGTCAATGAATTCTTGTGGCCTTTCGTCTTCAAGGGCAATCTTCCATAAGATTTGCCGTTCATCAGAATCAAATTGGCAACAGAGTCAATGAGTATATTGATAAGGGTGACGTTGAGTCGTCTTTTTCTCTCTGTGTGGGATCTATGCAATAGAATGAAGGAAAATAATTCAGCTATAATGTCAGTGAATATATATATATATATATATATATATATATATATATATATATATATATATATATATATATATATATATATATATATATATATATATCCCTTTATAATTCATACACACTGTTTTTCACGTTTATTGTAAATGGGGGGGGGGGGATAATTGAAGCTTTCTAGTCCTTTTGTAAGTTCTTGGTTTTTTGGGTTTTTTTTTAAAGCGGCATTAGCCAGTTTGCATTTTGTTGGGGGGGGGGCTCTTAAATCTCAGGTAGAATAACGTCCTTACCGGAAGACTAGGGACACTTGAGACTTTGAAATAGCGGTGGTAATTTGTTTATAGCCTAAGAGAGACTTTTTTATACAGTACGAGTGCTTTGAAACCGGTTTCCACTTCTGTAATCACCTTTACGGAGTAGTTTGTAAGTTCAATAGAATGTATTTTCCATCACTCAACTTTTTGGATACAATCGCCTATGGTATCGCCTTGTTTATTTATGATAAAGTCAGGCACAGGTGATTTCTTTTCGATAGTTTCTTAAGAATTTCATGTGTTTGTCTAGATTCCAGTTTTCGTGCTGTATCTTCTAGTTTATGAGCAACTTATTCCTGGTGACTAGTGCGGTCTGCTATTAAGTATTATTTGACGCGTTTTCTCATATACTTGCTAGGTTGCTTGAGGTATGTCTTTCTTCAACCATCCCTAGAGATTTATTTTAAAAGTCCAGCTCTTTTTAGAAAGGTGGTGTTAGCCAAGAATATCAAAAGCAGTTTCAATGGCTGATATTCAAACTGCCTCACTCTGCTGAGTTTTGCGCATCCTTGGGTTGGCCATCGGACCTGTTTTGACTGTGAATCCAGAGATGTCATCAGAATCCAGTTTTGTGAAACTCAATTTTCTCTTTGGTGCCTTCCCCTTACTCGTACTAAGAAGGAAAAGGATCTTTGTTCCCACAAGAGAATGATCGCTTCCTGCTTTGGATCTAGTACAAGCTCCACTAAAGGCACGGGCGTCTTGAACAGAGTTTCACCATCTTCTCCTGAATAGGATATAGTCCATCTGGGCTGCGTTGATATTATCATTAGAGCACCAGGTTGTGTGTTATGAAGCCCTGTGGAGTTTCAACAGCGCAATCAAGCGCAATCAACATAAGCAATTAATAGTTGAAAGTTTATGCATTATGGCATCTTATTCCATGCTTGTAGTGTCAGTCACATCATTGACTGACTTATCAGTTAATCAAACTCGGACGTTCCAATCTCCTGCAATGAAATCGTCCAATTTAGGACAGGTTTTCAGTTTATGCTCTAGTTTCTTAAAGAATACAAAAACAAAATCGCATATAAATGAATAGCCAACTGGAATACGAATTTACAGAGCTTATTTGCTAGACTTATTTGGTAGACTATTAACATAGTGTACATTGTTGTATTTTTTCGACTGTGTTAATTAAACACAAAATACTTCTGTTTTATGCGTGGCTCACTGAGACTTATTTTCCAATAAATCTGTCCATCCATCTTTTACAAAGTTTAAGTATCAATTCTTGCTTCGAATTTAGCAATTGTATTTTTTTAAGCAAGCGAATTTTCATTTAGTTTAACAAGAAACAAAACATTAAGGGACAGTATATACCATTGGACAGTTTTTGAAGGCATTCCAAAACTGATTATGAAATCTTTCGTTAGAATCTAGAAATTCGATTCCCTTGATTTATTATAAGGAATCGAAAAATATCATGAGTTATTTGACTGCATTATTTTTTTCTTTTTCTACCAAAGTTACTCTTTTGAGTCATTCAGAAACCTAAGAATAATTTTTGGTTTTGATGTTTGTTTTTAAAATCATTTATTTAAGCCAAACACAACCAGATGATGGATAATTTAGTCAAGGGCACGGCTAGTCTTTGGTGGAAGGGACGTGTAGTTGACATAAACTAAAATTGAGAAAAAGAGAGCCTAGCCTTAGTGACTTTGTCCTCTCAACATTAATTTTCAAGCCTATTTTAGCACCCTGAAGTTGCAAAACCTCTAAAGATTCATTCATTTTGCTCACACTTTCATCTAGCATACTTAAATCATTAGCATAATCTAAGTCTAGGTGCATTTTTCCTCCCCATTTGATTCGTTGTCTCCAATTGCCTTTCCTGTGCTCCTTAAGACAAAGTCCATCAAAATGATCCATATAAACGGGGATAGAACACAATCCTGCCTAGCTCATGATTTCATACAAAACCAGATAATAACCTCATTTCCAACCTTAACCGTCCCAGTATAATTTTCGTAATGTAGTTGTCTGGTATTCCATATAAGGATAAGACCTTTACTAACGCTTTTCTATCAACCGAATCGAAACCTTACTCATAATTTATAAAAATTGAGGACCAAATGTGTTTGACAACGAAGGACCTCTCCATTATTAACCTAAGAGTGAAAACTTGATCGACAGGTCCTCTATCTTTCCTAAAACCGTACTGTTCTTCCCTTAAAACTTTGTCTACAGCATCTGTCAGTCTAAAAAGTATCATATTACTAAGTAATTTGCTACTTACAGAGACAAAACTAATGCCTCGATAATTACGACACTCACTTTTGTCACCTTTCTTATACAGTGGTTTAATTAAGGTTTTCCTAAAATCAATAGGTACTTCCCCCTTCCTCACAAAAGTTTTTCCTCAATTCTTCCTCACACACTAATTCTTCCTCAGAAAAACAAATCTTCCTTTACTTCCGAGGTATCACAAATTTTTTTATTTCGACCATATCTTTTCCTGCAGCTGTATCTCGGTTTAGCACACTCTCAAAATGTTCCACCTATCTTTCTTTTACTTTTTCCTTTGTGGCCCCATTCCTATCTTTAACTGGGACTCTTCCAGGTTGACTAATCCCTTTCAATTATTTAACATATCAGTATGATATTTTACTATTATACCGTATATCTTCATCTTCTAGATCCTCAGCAATTTTATCCATGGCCTCCACTTCACATCTCCTTAGTTCAAATTTCAATGCTTTCTCCACTTTCTTTACATTCCTTTTGTTTTCATACGATCTATCACTCAGATAATTCTTGTACAACCCCTTCTACTCTCTATTAAACATAAAGCTTTTTCACTAATATCCCTAGTTGCAGTCTTAGCACTTTTTCCTAAGACACCATCAGCAACTTCACAAATTGTTTTTCTAATATTATTCCTTCCATATTCCACATTGTCAAACCTGGTAGAGCATTGAGATATTACTCAATAATGCCAAAACACTTTCCATTTGTTACAGAGCCTTATCTTTCAAGGGACAAATGTTTTACATTACAAATGTCTATCTGGCATATCCTGAACTAACAAAAAGAAGATGTTAGGCATTAGGTTGGCCTTAGAGCTTTTCATGCTGGGCATTGGAAGATAGGGAGCAAGCATTTTAATTAAAACAATTAATCCTTTTTTTTTCAAAATTTCATACAATGTGAGTAACACTGATGAGGAATCTCAAGAATATTTGCGACTCAACTATTTTCAATTGTCTGAATTTCTATCGGAAAAATCTTGCTTAGTTTGACATATTTATCAATATAAATTTTTCCGTGAATTGTTTATACAGTCTCAACAGAGGACACAATGTCTGAAAGGGCTAGAACAGGGGCGAATTCAACAGCCGTTTAGATTCAAAACGCTACGTGTGTCCAACCTTTAACATCTGGTCTATAAAACGCAACGAGGTAATGCTATAAATTCAAATTTAGATGACGTGTCTCAGTCCGTAATTTTCTTCAGAATATCCGAAAGACATTTCCTCTGTTTTAACATGTACAACGAGCCAAAATTCTTCTTGTATGCAGTTGGAATTTTTACATGTTATTTCTTTTTTGGAATACTTCAAGAGAGGATGTAGGTGAATTTTTTACATTGCTGTGAACATTTTTGTATTAGGCTGGCAGACTGAAATGGCCTGTAAACTTGGGCATAACTTTGAATTAAGATTGAAAGTTTCTAGGAGATAAACTCCACAAAAGGAAACATGTTAAGAAAAGAATTTGTACCCTACTTCATAATATGCAGAATAATTATAGTTAATACATGTTGCAAAGAGAGAACCATTATTTTCACTTCTTCCAATTTATTTCCAGTTTTCAACCACATTTCTAAGTTTGATATGTCTATTCTTTTTAAGTCTTGAAAAACATGCCCAAACAAATATCCAGTCATCATCTAACTGACAACTATCTGATGTCACCTAGCCTAATTTATTACCATTTTTTTTATTTATATGTGATATGAAAAGTAGTTGGATAGCATGATGCTGTTTAATTTCTATTTGAGAATTGACAAAATGCTTTTTGAAACCATACTTAGTTTTCAGAAATTTTTTTAAAAGGTTTTGCAACTATGAAAGAAGTGAAGATAAAGGGGTAATATTCTATTTAATTGAATTCTTGCTATTTTGGAAAGGGTTTAGGTTAGGAAAATGAAACTGTCAGGGATAGGTCTCCAGGCTAAAGCATGTCCTGGGAAGGTATTTTAAAGTACCCACCTCCACTCCTCCCTCTAGAGGACCCTGAAATTTGCTTACATGACAGGTCTATACCTATTGAAATTTTGACAAAACAACATTTTACCCTGATTTTCAGTTACTAGTTGCTTCTTCTATGCCTTTAGTTCTGAAAATGCATTTCCTGTTATTTGAGCAGAATTTTGAGCCATATCAATTTTTTTTTCAAAATTTAGGAAATGTATTTGTGTATTTTTAAAACCTTATAAAATAGAATTGAGCAAAGTTATAAAGCTGAAAACAATTTGGTGTATTTGCATTAAGCAGAAGATCTTTTTTGCAAGGTTTCACTTTTATAACACAAATATTTTTAAAGGTCATCATAGGTCAGGGCCCTCTAAAGGGAAAAGGAGTGGAGGTAGTTGCTTCAAAATACCTTCTCAGAACATACTTTAGTCTGTAAATTCATCCCTGATAGTTTCAATTTCCTAACCTAAACTCTTTCTGAGATAGCAAGAAGTCAATTAACAAGAACTTTACCAATAAAGGTTCTCACCATGCAAGGTGTGTTAACTATGATTATTCTGCATATTGTGAAGTAAGAATTGTTTTTTACCATGTTTCCTTATATGAAGCTTATGTCCTAGGATTATATCCTAATGTTTGGTTTTCCCAATTAATTTTTCACCTAATAGGTGAACAGAGAGTTAGGCTACCACCCAGTGTACATTTGATGTTTGTCTTGCTGAAATTAAAGACAATTTTTTGGTTTTCTTAATTAATTTGTTACCTAAAAAATGAGCATAAGTGTATGCTAATGCTCAGTGTGCCTTTAACACTCTTTCAAACTGCCTAAGTCAGTTGTTATGCTTAAAAATATATCCCAGCTTCTCTTGGTAAAATTATAGCAGTTCATATAACTGGCTTACCAATAAAGTGAATATACCACTTGATCCCTTTTTTATGTTCTTACAGACATAATAATCATTTCTACCACAAATTCACATTTAAGCACTTTTTGAGCTATTAAAAATGATAAAATTTCAAAAAAATATGAAAGTTCTTACAACTGACTTGCCAATAAAATGAATATACCACTTGATGCCTTTTTTATGTTCTTTATGAATATAATAATTGCTTCTTAAAATTTAAAAACTTTTAAGCTCTTAAAAATGACAAATTTTCATTTGAAGTATGAGCTATTGCTTGTTTTCTGCAAAATAATGCTATGTTTTCTCAGCACCATCTTTTTCTATTGTTTTGAAAAAATAATGCTACATTTTCTCAGTGCTAAAATTATTTATAATAAGGTTAGTTTAGGTTAGGTTAAAAAGTGTTTAAATTTTAATTTAATAGAAGCAATTATTATATTTGTAAAGAACATAAAAAAAAACGCATTGAGTGGTATATTCACTTTATTGGTAAGCCAGCTATATGAAATGCTATAATTTTACCCTTCTATCCCATAGCATGACCAGATTTAAAGCTTTGGTTTTTCCTGGCCCCAAGTGTTTTTGCCACTCAGTTTTTGTAAGATTATTGGGAAAATGACCAAAAATTCAGACATTGTAGAAGCACTAAACAGAATGAAACTGATAGGCCAAAAGCAGGGTAAAGGTACCAATGATTTGACAGTGCAATTTTGGTACCACTGTGAAAATTTTGCAAAAAAAATTGGGATCAACACCATTGCTTCAATTACATTTGGGCTTCTCTAAAATGTAGCCACATTTGCTTTATCTTGATAAAATCAAATTAAAATGGCAGCTAATATTATATTGACAAAACTATGTTCCTGTGTCAAAAATTCTTGTCTGATGTAATGGAATACCACCCTGATTAAAAATGCTCCTTCAGTCCAATTCAAATGTAGATCATGAGATTCATTTCTTTTGAGAATACCTTGTAGTAACCTTGCTAAAATTTTTGACAGACAACAACAGACCCTGTCAAAATATAGGTGACTCTGTCAAAACTTCACTGAACATATAACCCTGATGAGAAACATTTTCTCAGTGCTAAAATTATTTATAATAAGGTCAGTTTAGGTAAGGTTAAAAAGTGTTTAAATTTTAATTTAATAGAAATAATTATTATATTTGTAAAGAACATAAAAAAAAGGCATTGAGTGGTATATTCACTTTATTGGTAAGCCAGCTATATGAAATGCTATAATTTTACCCTTCTATCCCATAGCATGACCAGATTTAAAGCTTTGGTTTTTCCTGGCCCCAAGTGTTTTTGCCACTCAGTTTTTGTAAGATTATTGGGAAAATGACCAAAAATTCAGACATTGTAGAAGCACTGAACAGAATGAAACTGATAGGCCAAAAGCAGGGTAAAGGTACCGATGGTTTGACAATGCAATTTTGGAACCACTGTCAAAATTTTGCAAAAAAAAATTGGGATCAGCACCATTGCTTCAATTACATTTGAGCTTCTCTAAAATGTAGCCACATTCGCTTTATGTTGATAAAATCAAATTAAAATGGCAGCTAATATTATATTGACCAAACTATGTTCCTGTGTCAAAAATTCTTGTCTGATGTAATGGAATACCACCCTGATTGAACATGCTCCTTCAGTCCAATTCAAATGTAGATCATGAGATTCATTTCTTTTGAGAATATCTTGTAGTAACCTTGCTAAAATTTGTGACAGACAACAACAGACCCTGTCAAAATATAGGTGACTCTGTCATAACTTCACTGAACATGTAACCCTGATGAGAAACAATTGGTGTTGAAAATCCAAGCATCCTCTGATGAAAACAGTTGTTGAATTTACAGGTACTATCTCAACAACAAGAGTTTTTTGGTGATTATCATTTCAAATAATATTCCACATGAAAAAAACAACATAAAAAAATGTTTTATTAAATTATAGTTATACTGATTTGATGCTAGATGATAGATTTTCCTTCATCTGAGGAACTGCCTCTTGATCTCATACCATGTTCATGTTGTTGAGCATTTAACAGGGCTGATCACAACATCTTAATTTGTTTATTGCTGAGTAACTATGAAGTAGATGCTCTCTGAGTAAAATTTGTATATGTTTTCTGTCAAATAGATCCCAAGTTGTAAAATACAAAATTTTCTCCTTGATCCCCTCCCTACTTGATATAGAATTCCTTAAGGAACTTTTTAAGGACCTCTTTTATATCTAATATTGATTAATGAATTTGATCAGAGATTCCCTCAAAGGTGTTTATGTGTAGATTAACTTCTGGCCCTTAAAGTATGTCATAGAAGTATCAAAAGTGGCCTGATCAAAATCATAGCTGTATTTAGGACAGGGCTAAGAATTTACATATGAATTTAAATTCCACTAAGTCAATCATAATAACAATAAAATTCTTGAAATATACTCTGGTTTTTTAGACCATATCCCACCCAAAATCCTAGTGAAACATGTTAAACTCCTCTGTGTCTCAAATTTCTAATAATCTAAGTAGGAAATGCACACAAGGATTTTGACTTTCCAGACAAAGGATAGTCAAAGCTAAAGTTTTTAATCCTCATTTTTAAGTGGGTGCATATTATTAAAATCGTTGAAAATTTTGTCCAACATATAAATAGCAAGCCAAAATATGGATTCTTATTGAAAAAAAAGAAAGATTTAAAATGTTCTTTTCTTTACCAGTGACAAAAGTTACATCAATAAAAACAAGAGCTAAGAGCTCATATGGCATGACCTCTTAGGTCATGGCATGACCTAGAGGCATGATCTCACATGGCATGAGAATCATTAGGTTGATTTAAAAGGAAAATTAGAGGCTTAATGTCAGTTGGGATTTACAATAAGATCTCTGAGACAAGAGGTCCTTCTAAATATTAAAATTTATTAAGATCCAATCACCCACATGTAAGTTAAAAATACCTCATTTTTTCTAATAATTCCTCTCCCTTCCCCAGACAGTTAAATTGGGGAAAACGACTTTATCAAGTCAATTTGTGCAGTTCCCTGATAAGCATACCAATTTTCATCATCCTGGCCCATCCAGAAGCACCAAACTTGCCAAAGCAAAGGACTCCTCTAACTCCCCCAAAGAGAGTGGATCCAGTCCGTTTATACCAATCATGTACCTACAACATTTGCTTGTTCTACCTACCAAGTTTCATTCCAATCTCTCCACTCTAAGCGTTTTCCAAGACTTCCAGTTTCCCCTCCAATTCCCCCCAACGTCACCAGATTTGGTCAGAATTTAAAAGAAGAACTATGAGACATGGGTTCCTTCTAAATATCAAATTTCATTAAGATTCCATCACCCATTCTTAAGTTTAAAAATCTCAATTTTTCTAAATTAACCCCCCCCCCCAACTCCCCCAAAGAATACGGATCCGCTCCAATTATGTCAATCATGTAGCTAGAGCTTGTGCTTATTCTTTCCATAGAGTTTCATCCTGATGTCTCCACTCCAAGCATTTTCCAAGATTTCTGGCTTCCCCCTCCAACTCCCACCAACGTCACCAGATCTGGTCGGAATTTAAAAGAAGAGCTATGAGACTTGAGTTCCTTCTAAATATCAAATTTCATTAAGAACCATTCACCCATTCCTGAGTTAAAAAACCTCAATTTTTCTAAATAACCCCCCCCCCCCCCAACTCCCCCAAAGAGTGCGGATCTGTTCCAATTATGTCAATCATGTAGCTAGAACTTTTGCTTATTCTTCCCATCAAGTTTCATCCTGATCTCTCCGCTCTGCATTTTCCAAGATCTCTGTTTCCCCCCTCCAACCCCCTATGTCCCCAGATCCTATTAGAATTGAAAAGGAAGTATCTGAGATATAAGATCTTTCTATATATCAAGTTTTATTAAGATTCGATCACCCATTCATAAGATAAAGATACCTCAATTTTTACATTTTCCAAGTTTCTGGTTTCCCCCTGGTCAGGATTTAAAATAATAGCTCTGAAGCACAAGATCCTTTTATATATCAAATTTCATTAAAATCTGATCAACCATTTGTATGTTACAAACAACTCATTCTTTCTGATTTTTCCGAATCCCCCCCAACTTCCTCAAAGAGGGTGGATCCGGTCTGGTTATGTCAGTCATGTATCTTGGGCTTGTGCTTATTCTTTCCACCATGTTAACTTCTGATCTCTCCACTCTAAGCATTTTCAAAGATTTCCAGTCCCCCCCTCCAACTTCCCCCAATGATACTGGATCCAGTCGGGATTTAAGATAAGAGAACTGAGTTACAAGGTCTTTCTAAATATGAAATTTTATTAGGATCCAATTGCTCCTTTGTAAGTTAAAAATTCTCATTTTTTCCAATTTTTCAGGATTAACCCACCCCCCCCCAACTCCTCCAAAGAGAGTGAATCCGTTCCGATTATGTCGGAACACCTATGTATAAAATTATTTATGTATAAACTCTGATCAACCATTTGTAAGTTACAAAGAACTCATTCTTTCTAATTTTTCCAAATCCCCCCTGACTTCCCCATAGACGGTGGATCCGGTCCAGTTATGTCAGTCATGTATCTAGGACTTGTGCTTATTTTACCCACTAAGTTACATCCCAATGCCTCTACTCCAAGCATTTCCAAGATTTTAGGTTTCCCCCTCCAACTCCCCCCAGTGTCACCAGATCCAATCAGGATTTAAAATACGACCTCTGAGACACAATATCCTACTAAGTATCAAATTTAATTAAGATCTGATCACCTGTTTTTAAGACATCATTATAAAAACATCATTTTTTCTAGTTTTTTGGTATTAACCATCCCCCCACTCCCCCCGGATGGTTGAATCAAGGAAATGACTATTGTTTAATCTGGTCTTGTCACTGATACGCCTGCCAAATTTCATTGTCCTAGCTTATCTTGAAGCGCCTAATCTAGCAAAACCAGGACCAAAAGACAGACTGACAGAATTTGTGATTGCTATATGTCACTTGGTAAATACCAAGTGGCATAAGAACACTTAACTGAAAACAATACACATTTTAAATGTTTTCTGTTTTGTAACATTACTGAAGAAGAGAAGAAACAGTGAGAATTGCAACGAGTTCCAGAAGAAACCGTATGATTTGCAATATGCATGATTCCTTGATGCATTAACAGCAAAGGGTTATTGAATCCAAACGGGACTTCCCAGACTTTCTTAACTGAATCAATGATGCTTTAACATCTCATGACTTAGAACTGTATATTTATTTTGAACATCTTTTTGTTAGAATTATATGCCTTTTTAGCAATTTTCACTGGGTGGTTGCATCTGACACCATGACATCAAGAAGAAGTTCTTATTATCTGTAGTTAGAAGACAAGCAACAATAAAAATCTATATATGAAGATCTTGTGTATATATTGATGATAAGTGCTTGAGTCCAGCCTCAAAATTTGCCAGTTCAAAAGTCTAGTTGTATGATCTCTCTGCACATACCAACTAAATATTCTGGATGACTTATCTTTGGCTCAACACATGTGTCAGCTATTCACTTGTCACAGCTTATGTTGAGCATCCAGTATATAAAACATAGTGATGTCTGGAAATACTCCATATGATTTTCTACATTTACTTTTCTCCGAAATGATCTGAATATAATCGAAAATTTATTAGATAAAGGGCCCTGAAAAAAAAGGAAATCCAACTTTAGTTTGCATATCTATAGATGTAATGAACTTGTTTTCCTGGGAATTTTTCTTTGGAATCTGGAAATTTTCTAAGAATTAAAATTCTTGTGCCATATACCTTCATTTTGCAGTGTGGAGCAATGATGCTGATGTCCTTTTTCATGAATCTAGACACTTAGCTACAAGAATAAGAATGGGGTAGTATGAATTTTGTATAAGGAATGCAGAATTTTTTTCTGAAGATAAATTGCTGTGTTTCTAAGATTTAGGATTCTTTCGTTATCTACCTTCATTCTGCTGTTTGGAGTGATGATGCTCTCGTCCCTTTTATAAATATAGACACTAAGCAGCAGGAAACTAGAGTGGTAGGACATTTTGTAGAATATTCTAGATATTCTAGAAACTAGAAGAATATTCTAGAAACTATGTGTAGAATATTCTAGAAAGTAGACAGTTTGTAGAATATTCCTTGGATTTTTTTTTCTGAAAATAAGTCGGAAGTATGTATTTAAAAAAAACTCACATTTACTTTTTAGTTTTTGTTTGGTCTTTTCGTAAATAAGAATATCTGTAACAGTATAAAACAGATTAAATTTTTGTTGAAAAACAAAAGAGTTGTTTTGTTTGGCAAAACTTCCTACACAAGTATTTGTTTTTCAATATCTAAACCTATAAGTTTCTAACCTTTAATATGATAGCCAAAACTGACAGAAATTAAATTTAATAAGCAATTCTTGTTCAAGTGAAAGTGAAGCATAATATCAAAACTTGAAACGAACACAAGTTCTCCATTTTATTTAGGACTATTTTGTCACTCTAAAGACTCCTCTGTATACACTAAGGCTTAAGTTATTGAGAGAATTGTTAGCATAGATGATTCATGCAATATCTTGCAAATGTAAACTCTCGGATACTAAAATAAAGAATTCCAGCTGTTACAACGTGAATTTGATATGGAAGAGCGGGGGGGGGTATCTTGGTTGGGAAACTCGGGAAATTTCAGACTTAGGTCGTTTAAGGTGTTACATCAGCAGGGTCGTCAATTAATGCAAACCAGAGATCTAATACACCAAAATTAAAAGTTCAATAGATAATGTATTTAGTCATTGTCTAGAGAGTTACAGATGGGTCACCATCACATTTAAACGATAAATATGACAAAGTGACTTTATAAGAATTCTTATGTCTATTTAACAGTACCATCTGGTCCAGCAAAATCTTAAGATTGGACCTTCTTATTAAATCAAAATCATTAAGCATAGCAATCCTGCAACCCATAGGCTCAAAATTTGTTTGTAAAAGTAAGCTAAATTCTAGGTCTAGTAATTTATATTATTCTAAAATTTTAAATATGTGGTAGCTTTTTTTTGTACAATTTTAAATAATATTTTGTACAATTTTGCTTTTCAGAACTCGAGGAAAATATGGAGAAGGTGAAAGTGAGGAAAAATTTACATACACTCTTGCCTTGGTGTTTTTCCAATGCATCATTAATTATTTGTATGCAAAAATCAGTAAGTGTATCTCATTAGTCACACGTATAATCCGTCTTTGTAACTGCCCCACTTATATTCTGCCTGTTATTAATTTTTGAATATTTATTTGTTGTAGACCTGCCTAAAAGAACTTCCTGGAAAGCTCTAAAGAAACGTCATTTAAGGTAGAGAGTGGATCTTACAGGAACCTTTTTTTTTTCTCAGAAAAAAAAATTCTTGTGTGAATTGAATATCACAAATTATAACATGTATTTTTAGCCGCCAGTGAGGAAACTCTCCCTATTCTCTCTTGCTTTTGTTAGTGGATCTAAGGTAATTGACCCAAAATAAATGTTTTCAAGCTTTCTAAGAATTACTAGATTCCTCGATATCTTCATTTTAATTTGACTAATGTGGCGCCTAAAGGAAAGGTTCTCATCAAGAAGAATACCCAGAAGCCGAAAATAACGATAACTAGGTGCACTGAGAGAACCCCTTGAAAGATGAATTTCCAAAAGTTGGGAGGCAAGCCTGAGAAACTTGCGAGCTATCCAGGAAGCTCAATTTAGCGACATACAATGCCAGGAAACTAGCATCAACCACATAATTACTCTCTCAAACAAAACAGTCAACTTAATGCTGATCTCAGGCTTCATTCTGACAGCAGTGGTAAGAGTACCGTACATTCATAACCGACAAAAATGATTTTCTTTGTAATAATTTCTGGATGAAAATAAAAATGGGTTCAGTTTAAAAAAAATTTTTGTTGTATTTCAGAAAAAAAACTGAATCAAGCTCTACGAATTTGTCAATTCATTGTTTCTTCTGGTTCTCTTAGTCTCCAAAGAAAGAGATGTAAGTTACTCAATTTTCCCCTTGTTCACATATAGCCTAGTATTTTTTAATGGGAAATATTCGAGCTTTTTAGGGTGGGATTTCTGTAAGGGGGGGGGGGGATTTTCCATGGGAGGAAAAGTTTCTGGGGGCACATTAAACTGTTAATTTTATATGGTGGGAAGGAGGATTTCCTGGCATTATTTGAAAAGCCGTCACAAATTAAATAAAAAAAAAACAGGAAGTAAGGAGCAATTTCAAAAGTTAAAACGAACAGAAATTATTTTGTATATGAGGGGGGCACTCCCTTCAGAAAAAAAGATCATGACAGTGTTGCTTCTACATTAAATTTAAATTAAAAACGGGCAAAGATTAATTTAAAAAAAAAACAAAGTTATTGTGAGGAAAGTAAAGAGTGTAGTTGAAACTTAAAACGAACAAAAATTATTACTTCACAATCTGTCTAACATATATGAATGAAACTACTGCAAATAGACCAACTGATGATATTCTCCTATGTTTGTATGATTATAGAAAACTAGGCCTAGTGTTTTACTGAAAACACCCAAAGGCCAGTATAGAAAACAAGAATACTGACTTGTGACTCAAAAGTGAGTGCGTAGCCTGACAGCAACAAACTAATGTATAATGCTTTTATAGTCTTACACCAGCTATGATATCAGTAACTTTCAGATAATTTTAACTTTCAGGTAGTTTTAAGATAATTAAAATTATCTTAAAACTTGAGCATAAAAAAAATCTAATTTTAATAACTGCAAAGTCATTGAATATCATATAAAAATAATATACAGATATTTAGGTACCATCTTGGTTTCACCAGCTATAATATCAATAGTGTGTAATGTACAATTTTGAATTGCAAAAAAAAGTGCTTTAATATTACTCAATATGAAGAACAAATAAACCATAATATTAACTCTGGAAATTCATTTATTTCTCTTTATTCAACAGAGAATTTCAAGTTATGATACAAATTCTAAACCTAGTCTGTAGTCCTAATACTATCAAGATGGCTTCAGTCCAGACTTGTCTACAAACTAATCATGAAATTTCCTTTTTAGGAGGCAAAACAAGATCAAATCATTGGACTGAGCTCGTTTTGGAGAAGTGATACCAAAATAAAATAAAGCAACAATCCTAAATCAATTATTTTTTTTGAAAAAGGGCTCTTAATCAGTTTGCTTTTACTGTAACAAAAATCCACTATCGTTTTTTGTGTTTTCAGTAAAGTGCTAGTTTTCTATTATCATACAAACATATGGAAATATCATTAGTTGGTTTGTTTGCACTAGTTTTAGTGATATATATATATATTAGATGTACTGCGAATCCATATTTTTTTTTTCCTTTTAAGTTTCAACTTTGCCCTTCATTCCTCTCAGAAAAAAAAATATTTTTTAAAAATTGAATTTCAATAGATATGAATTGAAAGATCCCTTCCTAATTCCTTGAAAGATCACTTCTGACGATGTACAGAAGGTTAATGAGTATATAGCCTAGAAGGTGAGTCCATGGATGAGCCCACGGTTTTACCATCCTCTACCGATCTGTTGTTCCCTCAAATATCTGGGTGTATGCTTCAGCATCTCATTGCTATTATCCAGAAAGGTTTCACGTAGCCCAATAATGTCAGGCAGTCCATCACCAGCTATTAGCATCAGTTGATCAATCGATGATATCAAGGAAGCAAAATTTAAAAATGTTTCCTAAATTTTGACCTATAGAATTATTCAAAATACCAAAATATGTTTTTGGTTATTTTGAGGCTCAAGAAGACACTTGACAGAGTTAGAACATTCCTTATCACTCAAATTGTGGGCTATGGTTTACATTATAAATCGGCAATTTTTTTTGCCTTTATCAATTTAGTTTCCACGTACCTTCTTATGCATGTGACTCTTTCCTGTGACTAGCAAGCAAAACAAGTGCCATCATTCAACTCAATCAGTATGTTGAGCAAATAAAGCAGATCATCAAAGATAATTCCTCCTTCCCAAATTCCTTGATGCGAAAACAAATTCCATGGTGAAAACAAATCAAATTTGGCAAATGAAAACCAAAATAAATACTTGCGGGCATGCTTGACCCTGACATTTGTTTCTTGGCTTCAAAACTATATTCAGGTTTTCCTTCACACACAGCATTATGGGAATCTGATCAGCTAATTGCACTTTTATTGTCCTAGACTTCTGAAAAGTTAAATTTACCCTGATTTTTTTTTAAATTTGGGTGTTTTGGGGTTTTGTTGTATTCCTACCCCCCCCCCTTCTACTTCCAAAATAAATTCCTGCATATATAGCTTACAGATGTTTTTTGCTTGACATCTGCCATTTTGTCTTTGTCATTTGAAAGTATTGAATATTGTAAAAAAACTAAAAAGAAAAAAAAACAATAGAAAAGAAGAAACTAAAAAAAGAAAAAACTAAAAAAGGAAAAAACTAAAAAAAATAAAAACTATATTGAATAAGAATGTTGCATGTTTGAATAACTCGCAACATGTATTTAAAGAAAATTACCGAAAGCCTTAAACGTGTCTTGCTAACTTACATATGTATGCGTTTTAATGAATAAATATTTTAAAATATTACTTTGGTATACGTTTGTTGACATCTCTCTCGCTCTCAAACATTCGAACGCGTTTTCGAGACCAATTATTTTCGAAAGTAGAGGGCCGCCTGTATTTGTAAAGGGCCTTAATACTATAGAAAATAAAAAATCATTAAAGGACTCTTCTCACTTCAAAGGAATTCATATAATTGGCGCAGAAAAGATGGTACTTTTGGCTACCCTCCCATATCCTCGCAAAACGCTGTAATACCCTTTTTCTCTAGGTTAAAAAATAAGTTAAAAAAGGCTAGCCTAAAATATTTTACCGTTACACTTATACCTCAGGGATATTCCGATTTGCTATTGGGGTAGGGCTTTGTGGGGCTGGTTGGATCTATATTTTCCGATACGTGGAATAGCTTCTTGTTTTCTGGTCATTATTTTATTAAGACTTGAGTTTTTTCGTGAGGATAAGGGTTCGATTTCTGTTGTCTCTGGTTATTGGTTTAAGCGTGAATAAGTGGCGTGAGTTGGTAAGCTCGGTCAGAGTCAACCCAGCTCTAAATGGATACCTGGAGAAATCCGGGGAAGGTAAACAAGAAGGGTTTGCGAAAGCACAAGATGGGTGGCCCCCAACCTCTCATTGCACCTCCTTGCTGAAGGGCCACGAAACGGAGATTAGCAGCACACGTAGGGACTATAAAGTCCAGTGCTGTATTCTTTACCTTTATTCTTGTATTTTATTTAATTAAGATCTATGTAGGCGCATGTTACTTAACCAGTTTTTGATTTCATGCTTAGTCTGACTTGTGTCTATAAGCCAACTTTTGTACTAAGTTAACACTATTTCTATTTTTAGTGCTCAAATTTGTTTTCAAACAAGGTGAAGACACAACCCGGAATGTTTACTATGCATCATCTTCAATGACGTATCTTCTTGCCATGATTACTAGTAATATGGCCCTGCAATGGGTAAATTATCCAACACAGGTATGAATAAAGAAAAAACTGATAATTGGCCCACTTTAGATTACGGCCCTGCGATGAGTAAATTATCTAAGATAGGTATGAATAAAGAGAAAACTGATAATTGCTCCAATTTAGATTACTCTGTTCGTAGAGGGGTAACCTTTAGTCACAGTAAATTGAGTTGTAAGGATATTAACTTCTGATAAAACCCCCTCAGTAATTTTTGATGGATTTTGATATAGCAGTTGGTAATAAACAAGCACATAGAAAGGCAATATGTAGTAAGATACGCAGGTGGCTTTGTCCTTTCTTTCCAAATAATGACTAGCCATTCATAGTTTTTTTTTTTTCAAAACTATTTTATCAGTCTTGTCAATATTTCTTCAGTTGAACTGACATTACCACTATAATTGAACCGACAGAAAGTTTCAAATTTAATAAAATAATTGTAAAAAAATATTAACAATTCGAAGACTGGATTTATTTTCGTTATTAATCCGGTTTTTTTTTTCGTTTTTTTCTTTGTTTTGAATAGCCCAAATTTTGTGTTTAACCCAAATTCAATGGCCAAATTTGAATTAAATTTTATTATTTGGAAAGATTTATTTTTGTTTTCTATGAGAACATCTACTATCCTTCCTCCAACGAAGGATACATTTACATTTATTTTACATTTATTTATTTTACATTTATTTTTTACATTTACATTTTTACATTTACATTTACATTTTTTTTTACTTTACATTTATTTTTAGCGGCCTGGTGTTATAAATCTTGCCGTAAAAAGTAAGCGAATAATAGCTTACCTTTAATTAGCTGATACAAGCGAATCTGTATCTTATTTTTTTATTATTTAAGAATTAACGACGCTTCTTGACTACTAAGGTCCCTGCGTCGGCCCTGCAGCGTGATTCGATCTCTGGGTCCCGTATTACCAAGCTAAGGTCAAATCTACTGCGCCACCACAGGACTGAATCTGTATCCATAATCTTAATTTGGAGGTTTCAAACTTTATGCGGAAACTCTCTCCAATAGGCACAAAGATGAATATAGTAATATGTAACCTGAGAAAATCAATTGAACATTTTTCCGAACTTGTATATAGAAGCAATACTAAGTTAATTGCAAAGAAATCTTGCCTCTTAATGTGATGAACAACCATTTTAATGGCTAGTATTATAGTGAGATTAGATGAACTTTGCTGTCATATTATTGAAAAAGAGAAAAAGGAAATTACAAAAAGATTATTAGGACCAGTTTGAAAATTGAATTTATGAGAAGAAGAAGAAGTTTACAAGAAGTTTATTATTATTCAATACAATACAATACAAAATACTATTCAAAATGGAATTACAATACACTTATTTCCCCTCGAAAGGCTCCATGGCCAGGGATACAAGGGGGGTGTAAGGAAGGGGATATTTAACTTGACAAAATAATTGGGTGTCCTACAACACCCAAAACGAGCATTTTAATGATATTAGATGAAAATGTTTTGTTTTATAAAATTTTTTCTTACATAATTTAATAAAGTTTAGTAAAGTAGAGACGTTTAATTTAGCAATTGCCCTTATTACATATTCTAGTAAAATTTGAACCTTTCTATGAGTCCCGTTTCTTGTGAAAAAGAAGGATTGAAGTTTCGTAATTCTTCTTATAGACCTAAGTGTTTGGTCTAAGTGATCGTCTTGGTTTCAGAGACGGAAACACCAACCCGATGCTTTATCGTTATTAATTTAGCTTAATAGTCTAATTCTCTTATGATAATGATTAGCCTTCAACCATTACAATTCCTTATTTATATATCCCTCTACATCAGAAGATGAAAAATGTTTGTTTTTTTTTCTCATAGAACACTTTCAAAATTATGTTGGTTTTGATGGACCACCTGCTAAATTTCTACCATATTCCAAAACTCGACAAAAAAAGGCAAGAATTGATTGGCTAATTAATTAATTGATCCTGCTGTGATTGGATGTCAAAAAAGTAAAGCTGGCCAATCAAAATAGCAATTCCAGTGAACGTTACTTTTGACTTCTACCAATCAATTCTATTTTATTTATCCAGAAATCTTCGCATTGACAGTGGTAAAAATAAAAGTAAAATAGTGTTTATTTGTGTTACGTTTACCAAATATGTATTTATTACATTAATTATTATCATTGTTATCATATAAAATATCGTCTGTCAACATTGATTGGTGAATTTAAGCAACATTTTATTTTTGTATTATATAAACAAAAGGAATTTTCGCGGACCCTCACTTACGAATTGTGAACCTCATTTTTTTCATCTCGTCATCGTGTACACCCATCGAATCTCCCGTGGAACCCTGGAGTCCACCGGGACCATTTTGGGAATTAGTGTTTTAATCAGACATTTAATTAGTTAATAAGTGCTTTAATTTAATTTGATTATTGCTTTAATTAGACATTTAATTAGTGCTTTTAATTAGACATTTAGAGCAATATGAGTACAACAAGAATATGTTTTGGTGTCCCCAATCTTATAATCAAATTTAATTGTCTGGCTAAAACTCCTTATCTCACAATGTAAATGTTAGGTAAAACGATGTTCTCAGTGTTATGTAATGTTTAAGCAGATATTTTTGTGGTTAATAGAACATCACCCTGATTATCCGTCATTAATTTATAGATTTTGAGAATTAGGATTGACCTATTAATACAAAATTTATTTAGCATGCTGATAATTAAAACCTAAAATCAAGAAAATAAGGGATTTTTAAACAACAAGTAGAACAATGGAGACATTGTTTATATAAGACAGTGGAACGCAACTTTAAATGAATATTTTGACCCTATGTCCAAGGACCGTTCTCCACAAAACAAATGAAGAAAAAAAACGAATATTAAGGAACTCATCTTAGAATACAATCTTTGAAACTAAAATATTTTCAAAACAGCCCTAGCATCATTACTTCAACGAGGTTCAACCAGGATTGGTAGATCAAGCGAAGTGAAAAAAGACAATTCATTCAAATAGAATAAAAAAAAAGAACATTTACAAACAAGCTCTTAAAGCTAATCTCGCCTTTTTGGCAGCCAGCCTAGAAGGTCTATCCATAACAGTTTGGGTGGAATTGTTTACTGTTATTTTAATATAATTACTTAAATGTTTTTGAATTGAATTTGTATATAAAGCGTTTAGTGAAAATTTCTCCAAGTCCCTATTTATTTTTTATTTTTCTTCGTTTGTTTTGCTGAGAACAGCCCTTGTATATAGGGTCGAAATATTCGTCTAAAGTTGCGTTCCACTGTCTTACATAAAAATTACTTGTTGTTTATTACGGAAAAGCAGTGTAGTCTTCGTTGCTATTTAAACAAGAGATTTGTGAATTTTATTGAAGTAAATGAAGCTGAATAATTTTACGGCGAAAAAATGGTTTTTCATTCCTCAAGGAGATAGACCGTCAAATTTTTCCGTAGTAGTGTCCTATGACAAATATTTGAGTGAGATCCCTCCTCCTACCCACCTATGTATAGGTCTGACTAAATGAACTATTATTCCCTAAGATTAGCATAGAAGGGGACAGGGCTTTTACCAACAAAAGATTGAAGACCTACTCACACATAGGGATAACTAATATTAGTGCCCCAAAACTGCAACTCTTTTATTTTTTTCTTTAATGAGTAGTCTTTTTCTTCACTACATAACCCTTTTTTCAGAGCTATTTATATGTTGATCATCTGTTGGCCTGGTTATTATTTAATCTTTTTCGTTTTTCAAGGTGGTTGGCAAATCCTGCAAGCCAATACCAGTTATGGTCCTTGGTTTTCTCTTTGGTCGAAAATCATATCCGATTCAGAAATTGATGTTTGTCCTCATCATAGTTATCGGGGTAGCTATGTTCATGTTTAAGGATAGTGAAGCAGCTAAGAGTACAGAACCTGCTGGCTTAGGCATGGGGGAGCTAATGCTGGTAAGAAGAGTTTATATCCTGAGTTCATTGTTCATAACTATAAATGGCGTGCAAGATAGATTGTTTTGTTTTTATTAATGGAAAAAAAAAAAACAATGTCGAAACCTTGTGTCTCAAAAAAATAATTGTTGTACTGATATTTAATGGAAAAATCCGGGGGACAAACTTTATTAGCTGTTCTCCTTATTGAAAAGGATGGTAAGCCCTATAAGTAGTAAATTAATAGTCTCATGTCTGATAGTTCCACTGTAGTGACCTTCTGCGTTTCGAAAATACTAGAAAAATCCAAATAATGTTCAGAATGATGGAACCGATCTTTTCCTAGCTTTCAAGGAGGAACACTCGTGCCTCTATAAAGAGGCGACCCACGACAATGTTAAGCGATCTTCGGTTCCAGTGGTCGCAGAGGGATGGGGAGGGATGCATTTCGTAGCCCGAGCTCCAACTAAGAAACCTGCCAAATTTCATCCCCCTCCAACTTTTCCTTAATGGGGAAAATCTGGCCGAAAGTTTCGACCCGTCAACCCCAGCCCCCCTTTAACGTTGTCCGATCGGGCTGAAATTCACAAGTTAAGGTCCCCTAGGGCCCAGGAGCTTATCCGCGAAATTTCAACTCGATCCGATAACTCCTTCCCTGTTTTCCAGAAACCACGCATAGACACTTAAAATTCATTTTCTTTTTTTTTCTCGACGCCTACAGGTCACAGCCGACATCGGATCTGGGTGTACGAGGACTCATTCGATGCGGAATTCTCCGAGTAATTTTCCTCGAAAGTTTAGTAGGAAAATCTTAACCCCCCGAAAGTTTCGACCCCCCAACCCCACCCCCCCTTTTAACGTTGTCCGATCGGGCTGAAAATCACAAGTTAAGGTCCTCTACGGCCCAGGAGCTTATCCGCGAAATTTCAGCTCGATCCGATAACTCCTTCCCTGTTTTCCAGAAACCACGCATTAGCTACTTAATTAACGCATTTCTCTCCATAACAGCCCATGTTAATTCGAAATTTTTAAAAGTTATCGAGAAGTTATATTTACACACATGTAAGTGATTAGCTCAGTCGGTAGAGCGTGGGACTTTTAATCCTCTGGTCAAGGGTTCAAGTCCCTTACGGGCGGTTTTTTTTAACAACATCAAAATAAAAGTGTATAATTTTGATAACACCTGGACGGCTTATCAATTGAGAGATAACAGAATATTAGCTTCTTATGAGCAAAAGAAACATTTCGGTCATTCTATCTATTTTTTTTTCTATTTTATACAATGATTTAAAAGCGGGGGGGGCGGAAGCCACCCAAGTTCCTCTCCTAATTCCTGTACGAGGAGTACAGGAATTGTTAAATTACATCCACCATGGATTGTAGAAAAACGTACAGAAATAATATGAAAAAAACTTCGTTTTCTTAAAGAGTTAAAGAGGCTGCGTCCCAAAGTCGAACCTTAAAACGTACAGGAATTAGAAGAGGCAGTTGGGGGGCTGCCGCCCCCCAAACCCCCAGCTTTTAAAGACTCTTTTGTACAGGTTTTTTGTTTTTTTGCTAACCCCCCGCTCTTGGCTTCGGAAAGGCCCTCTTTTAATTAACAAAAAATTGAAATGAATGAATAATGGAATAACTTCGAAAAATGTTAAACACAAGAGGGCAGGAGAACCATTGCGCCGAAACTAGTAATTAGTAACAATGAAGTCCCCCCACAAAAAAATTTCTATTACAAGGCTCAAAATAAAAAGCTTATACAAACATCAGAACTTGATTAAAAAAAAAATGCTAAAACAAGTATTTAAGTTTTTGTTTATCTTTTTTGTAATTTGCCAATTTCACTAGTTTTGCTACTAGTGAACTTTTGCGTTTCAAAAATGCTTGAAAATTCAAAAGAATGTTCAGGATGATGGGGTAACCCATCTTTTCCTAGCATTTGAAAAATTCTAAGCTCACCATGATTAAAAACAGTAAACACACTACGAAGTCCTTGATGACCATATTCTGAAGGGCTATATAACAGGAAGGATCTATAACTGAAGCCCATGTCCTCCTCCAGAAAGTTTAAAACACCTCGATTGTATTTCTAATAAAAGGCTCAAAATTAAAAGCTTACACAAACATTAGAACTTGATTAACTAGTTTCGCTGTAGTCAACTTTTGTGTTTTAAAAATACGAGAAAATCCCAAACTATGTTCAGTTGGATGGCAGTATCCCTTCTTTTACAAGGATTTGAAAAGTACAAAACCTCGCCATAATTAAAAATAGTGGATAAACTACGAAGTCACTGATTTTCAATCACTGCAGATGTATATAAGGGGGGGGGGTCTTCGAGTCTATATCCTGCATCAGAAAACTTTGAAACAGCTTGACTATATTTCTATTGAAAGGCCCAAAATCAGAAGCTTACATAAACATTAGAACTTGATTAAAAAAGGCTAAAATAATTATTAAAATTTTTGTTTACCTTTTTTTGTAATTTTCAAATTTCACTATCTTTGCTGTAGTAAACTTTTGCGTTTTGAAAATACGAGAAAATTCCAAAGAATATTCAGGTGGATGGTGTTATTCCATCTTTCACTAGAATTTGAAAAGTGCGAAACCTCGCCATAATTAAAAATAGTGGATACTCTATGAAGTCACTGATTATCAAGCATTTTAGGTGTATATAGGGGGGAGGGGGTCTGTAAGCCCATATCCTCCTTCAGAAAATTTTAAAATGCTTTGAATGTATTTCTGTTGCAGGAGTCAAAATCAGAAGTTCATATCAATGTTAAAACTTGATTCAAAAAGCTAAAATAATTGGTAAATTTTTTTGCTTTACTTTTATGTAATTTCTAATATAAAATGTTATGTTAAACCAAGTACAATTTTTTTTACAAGAAGAAGCATGACTTTAATGTGGCCCACCCCACTTTTCTGTTTTTTCATTGTCAAGTACAAAATAGTGACCAATTTTCACCGCAAATAATTTGGTTTTTCAGTAGTGTATTTTGTGACATTTCTATTCTTATTACCAATTATATAAAGATTCTCCTTCTTTACACCAAAATCTCTTGAAAGTCCTGAAGGTGGAAGGGAGTTTCCTAGCCATTTTGCCATGACAACTGTTTTGTGACGTTTCTATTTATGTTTATATTTTGTAACGTTTTTATTTTTATTATCATTTATGTAAAGATTCATCTTCCTTACTCCAAAATCGCTTGATAGTCCTCAAGGTGGAAGGGAGTTTCCTAGCCATTTTGCCATGAAAACTGTTTTTCGACGTTTCTATTCTTATTACATAAAGATAATAAAGATTGGTAAAGAATACCAATTACATAAAGATTCTCCTTCCTTACACCAAAATCTCTTGAAAGTCCTCAAGATGGAAGGGAGTTTCCTAGCCATTTTGCTGTGGCAGCTGTTTTATGACGTTTCTATTCATATTACCAATTATATAAAGATTCGGCTTCCTTATCCCAAAATCTCTTGAAAGTCCTCAAGGTGGAAGGGAGTTTCCTTACAATTCTGCTGTGACAACTGTTTTGTGACGTTTCTATTCTTATTACCAATTATATAAAGATTCTTCTTCCTCACTCCAAAATCTCTTGAAAGTCCTCAAGGTGGAAGGGAGTTTCCAGACAATTCTGCTGTGACAACTGTTTTGTGACGTTTCTATTCTTATTACCAATTATATAAAGATTCTTCTTCCTCACTCCTAAAAACAACTGAACAAGTGGCAGTGAGCCCAAAAACCAGCTGAAGAGTCCAAAAACCAACAGCGCCCAAAATCCAACAGAAGAGTCCAAAAACCTACAGTGCCCAAAAAACAACTGAAGAACAACGAAACAAGTGGAAGCGAGTCCAAAAACCAACTGAAGAAGAACAAGTGGCAGTGAGTTCAAAAACCAACTGAATCACCCAAAAACCAACAGCGCCCTAAGAACAACTGAAGTACAACCGAACAAGTGGCAGTGAGCCCAAAATACAACTGAAGAGTTCAAAAACCAACAGCAACTAAAAACCAACTGAAGAACAACTTTGAAAAGAAGAACAAGTGGCAGTAAGCCCAAAAACCAACTGAAGAGTCCAAAACCAACAGTGCTCAAAAACCAACTGAAGAAAAACTGAACAAGTGGCATTGAGCCCGAAAACCAATTGAAGAGTCCAAAAACCTACAGCGCCCAAAAAAAACAACTGAAGAACAACCGAACAAGTGAGGGTGGGCCCAAAAACCAACTCAATAATCCAAAAACCAAGTGCGCCCAATACCAACTGAAGAGTCCAAAAACTAACAGCGCTCAAAAACCAACTAAAAAACAACCGAACAAGTGGCAGTGAGCCCAAAAACCAACTGAAAAGTCCAATAACCAACAGTGCCCTAAATCCAACAGAAGAGTCGGAAAACCAACAGCGCCCAAAAAACCAACTGAAGAACAATCGAACAAGTGGCAGTGAGCCCAAAAAACAATTGAAAAGTCCAAAAACCAACAGCGCCCAAAAACCAACTGAAGAATAACCGAACAAGTGGAAGCGAGCCCAAAAACCAACTAAAGAGTCCAAAAACAACAGTGCCGAAAAACCAGCTGCAGAACAACTGAACAGGTGGAAGTGAGCCCAAAAACCAACTGAAGAGTTCAAGTACCAAGTGCGCCCAAAAACCAATTGAAGAACAACCGAACATGTGGCAGTGAGCCCAAAAACCAACTGAAGAACAACCGAACTAGTGGCAGTAAGCCCAAAATCCAATTGAAGAATCCAAAAACTATCAGCACCTGAAAACCAACTGAAGAACAATAAAAAAAAGAATAGTGCCCAAAAACCTACTGAAAAACAACATTGAAAAGAAGACCAAGTGAAAGAACAAGGTTAAGTGTTGGAAGTACTAGTGATAAAGGCTATGATAGGTCAGTCCCATCAATGCTCACTGAATGAAAAAAAAAATAATAACTACCGCTCTCGAAACCATTTGAAAGCAAATAGAGTCTAAGAAACAGTTACTGGTTTTTAAAGTTTAAAAGCGGTTGATTTTCTATTTGTGGCTATTGCTTTGATGTTTTCTTTGTATTTGGTCCAGCATATTCGGAAAAACAATAAAGAAACAATTCAAGAATAACCAGAACAGCTTATGAAAGTACTTTTCTCATATAACGTTCTTCAGTTGGTCAGTTTCTTAGTTGTTATAACTTTTGAAGCAAAACTTCAGCTTCATTTGTTTACTCTTTCAGGCAAGTTTAATTTCTAGTTTTATCTAGTGCTTTATTCCATCCTATGGTCCTCTGAAGCTGAACTTAGGGTCTAAAAAGGGATACTTTTTTTGAACAAAAACAGGCCTTAAGTCCCTTGTTTCGGCCCTTTGACCCCCTGGTAAGCCTACATTTGTGACGATCAATTCAGTTTTTCGATCTTTTTTTTTCATTCAACATTTCTCCTTTTTCATCCATTCTTTCAGATTTGTAGAAAATTGTGAGAATTAAATGTGGAAACTATATACTACTAAGGGTGGGGAGGGATTTAGTCAAAGGCCTGTTTAAAACGCTTGTTTGACTTTGATATCACCATGGTACCTTCCTACTAAAATACATCTAGGAAGCCTTTTTTTTAAACGGACAACTTGATCCGATGCTATAAATACCTGTAGGGCTGACTAGGGTAGTGAGAGATTTAACCAACTTCGATTGATTTCTTCCTTAAAAATATCCTTAAGCATAATCATTCGCAACCAATTGAGCAGTCCCCAGCCTTTAACGGTCCTTTGCTCTGCGCGATTTGGTTGAGAAAAGAATAGTTCACGGAAGACATATCGGTCTTTGCTATGTCATGACTGCAGCGGTAGCTGAAGCCCAGTAAAAAGTGAATAATGTCAATAGTGACCAAAAGCTTAAAAACGTGTTTTTTTAAGTGTATAGTTAGAAAATATTGTCATCTAAAGCTGATTCGTGAATGGTAATTATTATTCTGGCTAATCTTAATTGTAAAGTATATTGCGAAAACAAAATTACAGGAATTGTGAAAAAGAGCTTAAAACCCTTCAAAGGATGGCGGAGCGAAATAAAGTGTAGCGTTAAGATCACCAAGGTATTCAATGTAAGATCACCAAAGTTCCTCACCTTGAACAACAAGAAAAATCACTTTGTTGCCTGGTTAGCACTGAATATTTCTTCTTTTTTTCTACCGAGACTAGCAGGCTAACACAGCATCTTAGAGAAGTTTTCAATGGCTCATTTAAAAGTTACAAGTCACATCCACGCGATTCTTATAAATATGTTTCAATAATGCCATTAGCAAGTACCGTATAGTACAAAAAGCGGGACTTTATGGATAGGAAAGGAGGGGAAGCATAAAAAGGTTCCAATATCATCTCTATCGTCGAAAACATTTAACCAGGAGTTTACAATCCTCAGTGTTATATTATAGCTCCTGATCATATCTGCGTAAATTTATCTTGATAACAATCTTTATCAATATCAATTATCAAGATAAATCTTGTTAATTGTGAAGTTGAAAATGATCTGGATTACACTTGGATAATGACGAAGACCACACTGCTTTTCATTAATACAAATACAGAAGATAGAATAATGAGGACTTTTTTTGGAAAAAAGTCCTCATTATTTTCTCTTCTGTAATTGTATTACACTTGGGTTATACACTTAAGGCTGAGATCTATTGAGAAATTGCAAAGTTAACAATTTGGGTTTTGCTTTGTCGCTAACTTCTGAAAATGGCTTTTAAGCATGACGTTTCTTGCGAATTTTTGTTTTGATATTGTTTTTCTACTAATACTATTCATCATTTATTTACTTTTACTATAGATTATTTCACTGACGATGGATGGTCTTACTGGCGCTGTTCAAGAAAGAATGAAATCAGAGCATCAGACAAGATCTGGTCACATGATGAGTAACATGAATCTCTGGTCCGTCGGTTACCTGGCTGTTGGTAAGTAATGAGAACGCATGCTTTCCACTATAATATACCCACCAACGTCATTGCAATTATATTCCTGGTTATTTCACAATAATTCCGTCAATTAAAATACTCTTGTAAAAATTTTGTTTTCATTCCAACTCAATTTTTCCTTTCATTTCTGAAATTTTCTGCTGATTATCTAAGTTAGCGGTCGGTGAGTTTCAAGAATCCGTAGAATATTCCCTTTGTTTCGTTCCGGTTATTTTGTCACTTCACCGTATAGTTTATTTCATTTTACTACATTTTCTTAACTTCATTATTTATTTATTATTATTTATTTATATTATTATTTTTATTACTATTATATTATTGTTATTTATATTATTTTCGCAACATTTTCTTAATTTTATTATCTGGCTGTTTGTAATTAGTATTTATATCCTGTAATGTCCGTTCAGTACTTTTGTTTGTTTTACTGTACTACTCATCTCCTTAATTTCCAATGGTTTCATTTCACTGAAATCCTCTCCATGTCATGGATCTTGTTATTGGTAAGCAATAACAACTTCATGTGCTTTCAACTTTTCTTTTCGCTTTGCTATTTAATTAATTTCGCAAATGTCCTATACATATGTAACTACATTAATATCTTCTTCATTTTGTACTTGGATGTTGGTAAGTAATAAGAACCCATGTAAAATTCTCTACGTTGATTCAGTTTTTCTCTTCTTTTTCCGGCATAATTCATTTTGCTTCACTAGTGTCATTTTCATTTTGCTTTCTGGCTATTAGGAAGTAAATAGAACTCCGTGTAACATTTCGTATTTGGCTTTCTTTTTATTTTGCTTTATAACATATTTCACAAGTGTCCTGTATGTTAATTTCAATAATTTCCAATTTCTGGGACGACGCTAGCTAAGCAGGAAGAAAGAAAATGAGAAAACATAGCACAACAAAGAAAATAATTAAACAATAATAGTAATTATAACAACAATAATAAAAATAACTCGCAGCCAGTGAGTAAAGAAGCAAAGGTCACCTTCAATTGCTTTTTACGATTATTAGATTAGAAAGTCGCTTTTATCTTTGTTTGTAAGAATCGTCGTCTTATTTTGTCCCGTCGACTCATTACTAAGCTGTATGCCTAAAAGTAGTTCTATTAAATTAAAAAAAAAATTCTTGTGTATCCTTCTCTCCTTTTCTTTCTTTAGTGTCAATGCTTCTTGGTTTTACTTGCTATCACTGCCATTTCAGATATCCTCAGTTTTGACTCAATGTGCACCTTTTTCGTTGCGTTCTTAGCACACTACTTTATATTTTTGCCATTCAACTTTTTATGTATTCCCTGTAACCTCCTTTCTTACTAATAACACTACCGACATAAAGATACATCTTAATCATTAACTCTCATCTATTACTCATTGCGCTTTGGATAACCACCTCGATTTTAAAGCGTTTCATTTTGGAAAAAAAGGATAAAGAGCCATTGTTGGCGCATTGTTGGCAATGCGCATTGTTGGCAAATGCTTGAGCCATTGTTGGCGCAAAGGGTGTCGAGTTGACGTTTCAGTTGCTGAGTGTTTCTTACAGGGATAAGTAGCAAGCTTGTCTCCTAACCTTGCTGCAGCGAGGATCGAGCCCGGGTGCTCCGTATTACCAAACAGAGCATCAATCCACGTTGCTACAACAGGTTTCATTTTAGAATCTAATCACTAATTCCACACTTTGGCTTATTTTCAAAAGAGTTTCTCGTCTCAATTAGTCCGATTGTTTAATACTGCCGACAAAAAAAAAAAATAAATAAAAAAAAACAGATGAACGTAGTGCTTTGTAGCATAAACCCCTGAAAGTGGGTGCATTTTAGACTAATCCAAGTGGATCTGTAAATTTTGCTTATTTAATCTAGGATTAATATTATTCCGCTTTTCTTTGCATTACCAGATCCTCAATAAACAATAATGCCCCCTTGTTTGTCTTTTAGCTCTTCTATTGACGGGTGAAATCGTTGATTTTGCTGAATTTGTTGCCAAATATCCATATGTTCTTTGGGAGATGCTTGTCTTTTCTATTGCCAGCGCTTTTGGACAGGTGAGACTTTATTTCTTTCTTGTAACTAGAAAATCGTATTTAATAGTGCTCGTAGCTATGGAAACAGATAAATACTGGGACTACATGGCTATGGAGATCACTATTAATTGAGAAAAATTTTCGAAAGAATAGAGAAGAGTATTATTGATAAATTTATACATAAAAATACTAACTTGGTAATCTTTTGTTTTTGAAATATCAAAAAGTTGATTTTTAGTGTAAAGCTAATTAATATTATGAGAAAACAAAGTTTTGGGTGACAACGGCTTTATTTTGGATTTTTAACGGCTTTATTTTGGATTTTTCTATAACAGGACACAAAATTACTAGCCCATACAGAGCAATCATAACAAATGTACGGGTAAAAAATAGCGAAATAACACAATCGAAGAATTTTCTGGGACACTAGGGTTTTAACTCAGCGAAGCACACCCAGAGATCTGGACAACTTTGAAGCTATAATATTGGAATGTGTTTTCCTTTATAGATTTTCATCAATCATAAAACCATATATTTTTTTACCTTTACTCTTTTTATTTGATTTCCATTTATTATCAACTCGTGAGTTAATTTCAATACTAGATACACAAGAAAATAAATTGTAGTTAGTTTTAGTATAATTTAATGTCAAAAGATTGAAAAATGTCCACTCAATAAACTCGGTCATTGCCTTTATCATTTGATCAAAAAGTAGATCAACTGATGGAGCAGCTACGAGTAAAAGAGTATCGTCTGAAAATAGAATTATACCAGCCTCTGACAAATATTACTAAATCCGATCTATAAAAATTAAAAATAGAAGAGGACAAAGTATAGAACCCTGGGGTACTCCGCTAGCTATCGCAATAGCCACACAAGTAAAACACTTATTCACCACACTTTGTTCTGGTAACTTAAATAAGATTCAAACCAAGACAAACTCTTCCCGGTCACGCCGATTTTTTCCAGCTCAAATAATAACTGTTTATGGTCAATCGCGTCAAAAGCCTTCTTCAAATCCAGGAATAAAGTAGCTGGAATAAGACCCGCTTCAAACGACATATTTACCCAGTCAACAAGTTTAATAGTTGACATATCTGTGGAATTATTTTTTCTAAAACCAAATTGAGTATTGATAAGAATTTTATTATTTTCAATGTAATTAGTTAGCCTGGATCCAATCACCTTTTCATATATTTTTGAAAGGCAAGGGAGGATAGAAATGGGTCTTTTGTTTGAAGGTTCGTCTCTCTTACCTCTTTTATGCAACGGTATTATTTTAATGACCTTCAAAACTTCCGGGAAAATTCCTTTTTCCATAGATTTATTAGTTAAATTACATAAAACTGGTGTTATAACTGATTTAACTGATTCAGTAATCTTAAGAGAAATCCCATCTACACCACTTGAATTTGATTGCCTTCTACTGATAATTTTATTCACTTCATTTATAGTACAAGCACTAAAAACCAACTGATTTTCTACTAGAAGTTCCGACTGAACTATTTTGGGAGGCCGCTTCATTCTTTTCCGAGCATCAACGCAAAGTTTTGCTCCCTCACTAGAAAAATATTCACATAAATAATTCGTAACATCCTTTGGGATGTTACACACAAGGGTTAATACAATATAACACATAAGGGTTAATGATAGTAGTTGCTATGATAACATACACCCTATAAAAGAATCTCACCCCTTTTTATAAACAGGAACTCCCAAATTGCAACAATCATGACTTGGCTACATCAATATTCCCCATTGTTTGGAAATGTTCGTCCCTCCTACCAATCTTAAAGAAAAAATAAACCCAAATAAAACGCTGAATTTTACAGGCCTATAATGATTACTCCTGCGTTGGGAAATGTAAAGCAAAAAATTATCCATCGACTCTCTTGGTTTGTTGAGAAGAATATTATGATAAATCATACTCAAACTTGTTTCAGGAACAGCACTTCTCGACAGATGCTTTTACCTTGTTAACAAATGCCATAAATAAATTTCTAATGATAGTAAAATTGATAAATAAATTTTCTAATAATCTAAAAATAATGCCCTAGTTGCTGCTTTCCTAGACTTTGAAGGGGCGTACCATAATGTGAACCACCATATCCTTTAAATATATATATCCATTTATATCCATTAAATAAAAACAAAAGTTTTTCCAACGGAAAGTAAGGAGCGACATTAACAACTTAAAACGAACAGAAATTACTTCGTATATGAAAGGGGCTGCTTCCTCATCAACGCCCCGCTCTTTACGCTAAAGTTTTAAAAAGTAAAGTTAAGAGAAAGAGTCAAACTTTAGTATAAAGAGCGGGGCACCGCTCTTTACACTTTTCGATTGCACCTACCAAATCGAAAATCATTCAGTTTCACCATAAGAGAAAAAATTTGACTGCAAAAATGAATCTAAACGGCATGATCGTTCCAGAGGATAATTGGTAAATTACCTAGGTCTTAGACTTTTTTTACTTGAGACTTTTTATACTTTTAGACTTTTTTTAGACTTGACAAAAAATTTTATTTCCGCCTTGACATCACAAACACAATAAAAAAAAATGCTATAGGAAAATCAAAATAATAAAGGGACTACTATCCACACTCTGGGATTGTAATGAGAAAACTTAATTTCAATTTAATAGATCACGTACAAGACCCCATATTGATTTTGTGACAGAACCCATCACACATTGGGTCTTAGGAAAGCAACAAGTACTAAGTTTCTGCTTACTGAGAGTGGATTATCAACAATAAATGAAAGAAGATTTCTTTTGATAAATTATCTGACAAAAATTGAAGCCAATAGCTCACATACCCTGCATAACTGGTTAAAAATCCATCCATCTATAGAGGCATTGCAAATGAATACGCTAATACCCAGAAGAAATTCTCAGTGCGAGAAAAGCCTATTGCACCTACAATCCCCCAGACCCTCTACGGAATTGGTCAGTCCCTATAATAAACACTAATTTTTCAGAGCGGACTAAAGAACTTACCCTCATTGCTTTCATCCAGAAAAAAATTGCTGAATTTAATACAATTACATAAAAAAAAACATTTCCAAATTTCTGTTGATGGGTCCATAATGAATGAGAAGGTGGCAAGTGGATATTTTATCAACACTTTAAGGTTGCAGTGGGCGAGAGAATGTATTATAATGTCACTACAATGTCACCAGAATTAAATACCATAATCATTGTATTAGAGCACCTCATGAATAACCACCCTTTGAATTCTAAATTAAAAATATTATAGTTTATTCTGACTCTTTGTCAAGCCTAGAGCTGCTGTCTTCAGCTTCTCAGGATAAGATGGATATAGACAGTTTAGATTATCTTAGTATTATTGATACTCTTGCTTCGAGAGGCAGAAGAACTGACTTTGACTATGTTCCAATCCACTCAGGTATAACTGGTAACCATCAGGCGGATAAAATTGCAAAAGATGCTCGAAATATTTACGAGACAAGTGGGAGATTAATCCCCATTGGAGACATATATCGTTGGAGATAATCAGAGGTATTGTCAAATAAGAACAATCCTGTTTTTATCTCCCTTTCCCAATATGCACCTTTCTAAAATTTATCGTAGAACCCAGTCAAATAGGCTAAATTTTCAGGTGTTTTTGAATCAGTTCCCTAATAAATGGCACAGTTCCATCTTCCCCCCTTTGCAGGTCTTGCAATTTTAAAATCGAAACAATTGACCATTGCAATCCTATCGCCCTTCCCCAACAAGCACCTTTCTAAGATTTATCATAGAATTTGAACTGGTTCAGATGGGCTAAATTTTGTGGCGTTTTCGTTTTTTTTTCTGGCGTTTCAATTGCCTAATTCAAGTAGCTCAGTTTTCTCTTCCCCTTTATGCAGATATTGCAATAAAAAAATTAAACAATTGATCATTGCCTATTTGAATTTAATATTCTGACGTCTGTACAGTATTCCCTGCAATCTAAACTATTAAAGTCCTTCAAACACCAGAAAGTCTCACTATCAGATAAGAGTCTAGCTGATTATACCTGCACACAGAGCACAGAACTCAGAGTATATCCTCTCATATTTCAAATCCTAGAATGGATAGATTTACTACAAGAAATCTGAGCAGATTCAAGATAAATAAGAAGCAACCAAATCAGTAGCTCTGTTCATCTCACAGAGTGAGTCAAAAGGAAAACGGCTGAATAGTCTCGACTGAAAAGCCCGCGTTTGCTGAAATAGAAGAAGAAATGCTCTAATTCTTTTAGCCAGATTGCAATTTATAAGGATGTCCTTGTACATTTGCAGAAGAAGGAAAATATAGCCAATTTCGTCACCGAAAATATTCTTCTTTAATTAGCCAAATTAAAATTTGTAAGGATTGCCGTGCACATTTACAGAAGAAGTGTTTTCGGCAGGCTAATATAAAGCAGGCTAATAAAATTTGGTTCATTTACTAGCTGAGTATTATTCAACGTCACGTGGATTGCTTATCCGGCTTTTCCTACCATATCTGGATACAATCTATAACCGATAACAGCAAATTCTTTTACATTTGCATATGCGCAGTACAGTAGAGCAACAGCCAAAAATAAAATTACCCAAATTCAGTTATCCTCCTTGGTCCCGTCTATTTCTGGACTGCTGGTCGTAAGTTATTCCGGTACTTGACAACGACGACATCAAATCCTGGAAGACCCCAGTGAAAAAAGCCAATCGATTTAATTATCATTTTGTATTGGTTTTTACACCACAATCGGAGGATAGAAGTGAAGCAGTACGAACAGAGCAAGAAAATGTTGGCTTCCCAGTGATAGATTTAATGAAGATTTCATATACATAAACTTAAAAAGCTAGACATAAATAAATCGAAGACGACATGCACCCTCACATTCTTAAAGACCTTGAAGCACAAGTCACAAAACCTTTATCTCTCATCTTTTGGCATCTATAGATATGGGTAACCTCACTATAGTATAGTATATGGAAAAGGCAATTATCACTCCAATCTTCTAGAAATTTAACAAACCCAATCAACTACAGGCCCATAAGTCTTACATGCATCACTGGTAAGTCCTCGAGTCTATCCTAGCACCCAACACATTACTGCAGATTACTACATAGCACCCGACAGATTACTACACATTACTACAGATTACCACATAGCACCTGACAAATTACTATACATTACTACATAGCACCCGACAGATTACTACACAGCACCCGGCAGATTACTACAGATTACTATATAGCACCCGACAGATTACTACACATTACTACATAGCACCCGATAGATTACTACCCAGTACTACATAGCACTCGACAAACTACTACATAGCACCCGACAGATTACTACACATTGCTACAGATTATTAGATAGCACCCGACAGATTACTACACATTACTACGGATTACTACATAGCACCCAACAGACTACTACACATTACTACATAGCACCCGACAGATTAATAAACATAACTACAGATTACTACATAGCACCCGACAGATTACTGCACATTACTATAGATTATAACATTGCACCTGACAGATTACTACACATTACTAGATAGCACCCAACAGATTGCTACACATTATTACATAGCACCCGATAGATTACTACATAGCACCGGACAATTTACTACACATTACTACGGATTACTACGTAACACCCGACAGAATACTACACATTACTACAGATTATTACATAGCACCCGGCTGATTGCTACATATTACTACATGGCACCGTAATGATTACTACACATTACTACATAGCATCCGACAGATTAGTACACATTACTACATAGCATCCGGCAGATTAGTACACATAACTACAGATTATTACATAGCACCCAACAGATTACTACACATTACTACGGGTTACTACATAGCACCCGACAGATTACTACAAAGCACCCGACAGATTATTACACATTACTAAATAGCACCCGACAGATTACTACACATTACTACAGATTACTACATAGCACCCGACAGATTACTGCACATTAATACAGATTATTACATAGCACCCGACAGATTACTACGGATTACTACATAGCACCCGACAGATTGCTTCACATTACTATATGGCACCTGACAGATTACTACAGATTATTACGTAGCACCCAACTGATTAATACACATTACTACAAATTATTACATAGCACCCGACAGATTACTACACATTACTACGGATTACTACATAGCACCCGACAGATTACTATACATTACTACATAGCATCCGACAGATTACTGCATAGCACCCGACAGATTACTACACATTACTGCATAGCACCCGACCAATTACTACATAGCACATGTCAGATTACTGCACATTGCTACAGATTATTAGATAGCACCCGATAGATTACTACACATTACTATGGGCTACTACATAGAACACGACAGACTACTACACATTACTACATAGCACCCGACAGATTACTACACATTACTACAGTTTACTACATAGCGCCCGACAGATTACTACGCATTACTACGGATTACTACATAGCACCCGACAGACTACTACACATTACTACATAGCACCCGACAGATTACAACACATAACTACAGGCTACTACAAAGCACCCGATATATTACTACACCTTACTACAGATTATAACATTGCACCCAACAGATTACCACACTTTACTACGGATTACTAGACAGCATCCGACAGATTGCTGAACATTACTACATAGCACCCGATAGATTACTGCTTAGCACCCGACAAATTACTACACATTATTACGGATTACTACATAACACCCGACAGATTACTACACATTACTACAGGTTACTACATAGCACCAGAATGATTACTACACATTACTACGGATTACTACATAACACCCGACAGATTACTACATAGCACCCGACAGATTACTACATACCACACGACAGATTACTACACATTACTACAGATTACTACATAGCACCCGACAGATTACTAAATATTACTACAGATTATTACATAGCACCCGACAGATTACTACGATTACTACATAGCACCCTACAGATTACTACACATTACTACATAGCACCCGACAGATTACTACAGATTACTAAATAGCACCCGATAGATTACTACATAGCACCCGACAAATTACTACACATACTACGGATTACTACATAAAACCCGACAGATTACTACACATTACTTTAGATATTACATAGCACTTGGCTAATCACTACACATTACTAAGATTACTACATAGCACCCGAATGATTACTATACATTACTACGGATTACTATATAACACCCGACAGATTACTACACATTACTACGTGGCATCCGACAGATTAGTAGACATTACTACAGATTATTACATAGCACCCGACAGATTACTACACATTACTACAGATTATTACATAGCACCCGACAGATTACTAAATATTACTACAGATTATTACATAGCACCCGACAGATTACTACGGATTACTACATAGCACCCGATAGATTACTACACATTACTACATAGCACCCGACAGATTACTATAAATTACTACATAACACCCGACAGATTACTACAGTTTACTACATAGCACCCGACAGATTACTATAAATTACTACATAACACCCGACAGATTACTACAGTTTACTACATAGCACCCGACAGACTACTACACGTTACTACATAGCACCCGACAGATTACAACACATGACTACAGATTACTAAAAAGCACCCGACATATTACTTCACCTTACTACGGATTAGTAGATAGCATCCGACAGATTGCTGCACATTACTACATAGCACCCAATAGATTACTACATAGCACCCGACAAATTACTACACATTACTACGGATTACTACATAACACCCGACCGATTACTACACATTACTACAGATTACTACATAGCACCCGAATGATTACTACACATTACTACGGATTACTACATAGCACCCGACAGATTACTACACATTGCTACAGATTATTAGATAGCACCCGACAGATTGCTACACATTACTACGGACCACTACATAGCACCCAACAGACTACTACACATTACTACATAGCACCCGACAGATTACTAAACATAACTACAGATTACTACATAGCACCCGACAGATTACTACACATTACTAAAGATTATAACATTGCACCCGACAGATTACTACACATTACTAGATAGCACCCGACAGATTGCTACACATTATTACATAGCACCCGATAGATTATTACATAGCAACGGGCAATTTACTACATATTACTACGGATTACTACATAACACCCGACAGATTACTACACATTACTACAAATTATTACATAGCACCCGGCTGATTACTACACATTACTATATGGCACCCTAATGATTACTACACATTACTACATAGCATCCGACAGATTAGTACACATTACTACATAGCATCCGACAGAATAGTACACATAACTACAGATTATTACATAGCACCCAACAGATTACTATACATTACTACGGGTTACTACATAGCACCCGACAGATTACTACACATCACATAGCACCCGACAGATTACTACAAAGCACTCGACAGATTATTACACATTACTAAATAGTACCCGACAGATTACTACACATTACTACAGATTACTACATAGTACCCGACAGATTACTACACATTAATACAGATTATTACATAGCACCCGACAGATTACTACGGATTACTACATAGCACCCGACAGATTACTTCATTTTACTATATGGCACCTGATAGATTACTACAGATTATTACTTTAGCACCCAACTGATTAATACACATTACTACAAATTATTACATAGCACCCGACAAATTACTACATAGCACATGACAGATTACTGCACATTGCTACAGATTATTAGATAGCACCCGATAGATTACTACACATTACTATGGGTTACTACATAGAACACGACAGACTACTACACATTACTACATAGCACCCGACAGATTACTACACATTACTACAGATTATAACATTGCACCCGACAGGTTACTACACATTACTGCTGTTTACTACATAGCGCCCGACAGATTACTACACATTACTACGGATTACTACATAGCACCCGACAGACTACTACACATTACTACATAGCACCCGACAGATTACAACACATAACTACAGGTTACTACAAAGCACCCGACATATTACTACACCTTACTACAGATTATAACATTGCACCCGACAGATTACTACGGATTACTACATAGCACCCTACACATTACTAAATAGCACCCGACAGATTACTACACATTACTACAGATTACTAAATAGCACCCGATAGATTACTACATAGCACCCGACAAATTACTACACATTACTACGGATTACTACATAAAACCCGACAGATTACTGCACATTACTTCAGATTATTACATAGCACTTGGCTAATCACTACACATTACTAAGATTACTACATAGCACCCGAATGATTACTATACATTACTACGGATTACTATATAACACCCGACAGATTACTACACATTACTACATAGCGTCCGACAGATTACTACACATTACTACAGATTATTACATAGCACCCGACAGATTACTACGGATTACTACATAGCACCCGACAGATTACTACACATTACTACATAGCACCCGACAGATTACTATAAATTACTACATAACACCCGACAGATTACTACACATTACTACAGTTTACCACATAGCACCCGACAGATTACTACACATTACTACGAATTACTACATAGCACCCGACAGACTACTACACATTACTACATAGCATCCGACAGATTACAACACATGACTACAGTTTACTACAAAGCACCCGACATATTACTACACCTTACTACAGATTATAACATTGCACCCGACAGGTTACCACACTTTACTACGGATTAGTAGATAGCATCCGAAAGATTGCTGCACATTATTACATAGCACCCAATAGATTACTACATAGCACCCAACAAATTACTACACATTACTACGGATTACTACATAACACCCGACAGATTACTACACATTACTACATAGCACCCGAATTATTACTACACATTACTACGGATTACTACATAACACCCGACAGATTACTACATAGCACCCGACAGATTACTACATAGCACACGACAGATTACTACACATTACTACAGATTACTTCGTAGCACCCAACAGATTACAACACATTACCACAGATTATTACTTAACACTCGACAGATTAATATACAATACTACGGATTACTACATAACACGCGACAGATTGCTACACATTACTACATTGCACCCGACAGATTACTACAGATTATTGCATAGCACCCGACAGATTACTACACATTACTACAGATCATTACATAGCACCCGACAGATTAATATACATTACTACGGATTACTACATAACACCTGACATAATACTACACATTACTACATAGCACCCGACAGATTACTACACATTACTGCATAGTACCCGACAAATTACTTCATAGCACCCGACAGACTACTACACATTACTACAGATTATTACATAGCACCCGACAGATTAATATACATTACTACGGATTACTACATAACACCTGACATAATACTACACATTACTACATAGCACCCGACAGATTACTACACATTACTGCATAGCACCCGACAGATTACTACAGATTATTGTATAGCACCAGACAGATCACAACACATTACTACGGATTACTACATAGCACCCGACAGATTACCACACATTACTACATAGCACCTGACACATTACTACATAGCACCCGACATATTACTACACATTACTACATAGCACCCGACAGATTACTATATATTATTACAGATTATTACATAACACCCGACAGATTACTACGGATTCCTACATAGCACCCGACAGATTACTGCACATTACTACATAGCACCCGACAGATTACTACACATTACTACAGATTATTACATAGCATCCGACAGATTATTAAATATAATTACAGATTATTACATAGCACCCGACAGATTACTACGGGTTACTACATAGCACCCGACAGATTACTACACATTACTACATAGCACCCGACAGATTACTACACATTACTACAGATTACTCCATAGCATCCGACTGATTACCACACATTACTACTTAGCACCCGACAAATTACTAAACATTACTACATAGCACCCGACAGATTACTAAACATTACTACATAGCACCCGACAGATTAATTTACAGTACTACATATCACCCGACAGATTACTACACACTGCTACAGATTATTAGATAGCACCCGACAGATTACTACACATTACTACGGATTACTACATAGCACCCGACAGATTACTACACATAACTACAGATTACTACATAGTACCCGGAAAATTACTACACATTACTACAGATTATAACATTGCACCCGACAGATTGCTACAAATTACTACATAGCACCCGATAGATTACTACATAGCACCAGACAAACTACTACAGATTACTACATAACACCCGACAGTTTACTGCACATTACTACAGATTATTACATAGAACCCGGCTTATTACTACACATTACTACAGATTACTACATAGCACCCGAATGATTACTACAGATTACTACATAACACCCGACATATTACTACATAGCACCCGACAAACTACTACGGATTACTACATAGCACCCGACAGATTACTACACATCACTAGAGATTACTACATAGCACCCGACTGATTACTACGCTTTACTACAGATTACTAAATAATACCCGACAGATTACCACACATTAGTACATAGCACCCGACAGATTACTACTAATTACTACTTATTACTGCATAGCACCCGACTGATTACTACACTTTACTACGGATTACTAGATAGTACTCGACAGATTACTACACATTACTACATAGCACCCTACAGATTACTAGAATACCTTCTAACCAAAAAGTTAGAAGGACTGAAACCTTATAACAAAGGTAGTTTGGATTCCTAAGACATAGGTTAGCTGAATCCCAGCTACTTCAAGTTAAAAACACCGGAGACTAAACATTGACAAAGGCATACAAGTCGACGCAAATATATATTGATCTTAGCCTTCGATGAAATTTCTCATTCAAAGCTCCTTCATAAGTTAAGAAACCTCGGGAATGCGAGCATTTTGGCTCGATCACTAATTTCCTAGCAGGTAGAGCTCAGAAGGTGAAACTAGATGGCCGCATTAGCACAGTTGCGACAAAAGCATCTAGCGGTATTCCCCAAGGTAGCATCATCTGGCCCCTGCTCTACAATTTTTTTGCGAACGACCCGCCTGACAGTATTAACTCACATATCGTGCTTTACGCTGACGATGCATAGCTTTTTAGACGTATCAAATGCCCAAATGATATTCAAGAACTGCAGAACGACTTGAATAAGATAGCCGATTGGATGAGGACGTTGAAAATAGAAGTAAACTCAAACAAAAGCTCCCGTCTCTGCCTTGGACCGCAGAATTTTAAGTCAACCTATAGTTTTAAAACCAGTCTAATACCAAAAATACTTTTTGATCGGGACCTTAGTAATAGTATACAGTGAGCTAAAATTCACCAACCACTACGTATCCATCGTCAGCAAAGCTTCAAAAGTAGTCGGACTTATTCGTAAAAACTTTGCCCTAAACGATCTTCAGCTTTTTTCAACTCTATTCATATCTCTTGTTTGGCCTATCATTGAATATGGTTACACGACGATAAGACCTCACCTTAAAAAAGACATTGATGCACTTGAGCAGTTCAGCGAAGAGAAACACAATCTGTATCAAAACTAAGAGGCGTCTTCTACTGCGAGAAATTGCAAAGTTTTCACCTCCTTCCTTCTCCTATAGACTCCTCCAAGGTGATCTTATTGAAAATTTCAAGCTATGTCACAAGTACTACAGTGACATTGGATCAGAGGAAATTCTCTTCTTCAGCACAAGCAATCTGCGAGGACACAACTTTAAGCTACAGCCAAACATTTACAGCAAAGAAGTTCGAAGGTGTGCTTTCTCAAACCGATTAGTCAAGGAATGAAAAAAACTTCCACCAAGAAGTGGTTATGGCGGACTTCACCAACTCTTTTGTGAATAGTATTAGCAAGTTTTTTAGTGAAATTAAATTTTTATTGGGGCGAAAGCCTTTTATTCCAGTATATTATTATTAGTATATTTTGCTTAATGAAAACAAATCCGGATGGACAATAGTCTGGTGCTCGGAACTTATACAAATCCAGATTGATATTGCTTTCGTTGTACTCATTTCTTTTTTATTTTGAATATAATTTGAGTTAGGTTCTTATAAAGAACACTAGCTGATTAAAAAAGGAATATATCTACCAATATACCTGTTAGCCTTTTTGTCAAAGTTTCTTTGTTTAATATTTGACCTAGACCAAAGCAAAAGTAAAATAAAGAATGTATAAATAATAAAAATTACTTTGATTTTTGTAAAAAAAAATTATACTTTTGTTGGGTAACGCTAGATTATGTTTTTATGTTCTCTAAGACAAACTCAAGTTTCCTTTTTTCAGTTCCCTTACTCTTCTCTTTGGGTGGTTTCAAAGAACAAACTTTAATATTGATCTAAAATTAAAAACGAACTATTATTTAAAATGTCCTGTCAACCGAACGATAAGTTCGTATTGTTTATTTTTTTTCTAGTTCTTCATATTTTTGATGGTAACCGAATATGGTCCATTGCCTTGTTCAATTGTGACAACGACGAGGAAGTTCTTCACTGTGTTAGCATCTGTTCTTTTCTTTGGAAATTCACTCCTCAATCGCCAATGGGTTGGAACCATTCTAGTGTTTACAGGTAAAACATTATTTATACTCTGTTACATATATTAATGGAAGGGTTGGGGGAGGTTGGACAAAAGGACCACACCCATCCAAGTCAAGTTTCAGGGCCCTATCTTGCTACAATAGGCTCCTTAAAATTCTGACGGTTCGTACACATGTTTTACTTTAGTCTATGTAGCATTGTTTGTTTTTTTTTTCAAGTTAAAGGGAGATATCTTCTATTGGGAAACGAAATGTTTAAATTAGATAGGCCCAGGTATCTGAACTTTCGCGGCCACTTTGGGGGGGGATGTTTTAGGTGCCCTCCAACTTCTTTGTGTTATGAAAGTGTCGCATTGAGCCTCAAGTTTTCCTAGAAGTTCATTGAAGAATTTGTATATCATATTATATATTGTAATATTTGTTCTCTATCACTTCAAGCCTATGGCATTTCCTGAAAGAAACGAAATGACAAAACGCGTTTACTTTATGATATGCAGGAAATTTATTTCATATGGCGTTTTTGAGTTGCTTCCACGTTAGTTCATGTTTTGTCCACTATTTTCGTTGTATTAAACAAAAAAAAAGTTTTAGTCTTTGTATGCACTCCTTTTTGAAATATTGTAGAAACTTCAGATGTAATTAATTTCAATTAGAAAGAAAGAGCTCTCCGCCTGATGCTGATATATGAATTTTCATAACATATGGTCCAACTGAATGTATAACAAAATGCTTTTTCAAAGTTATGATATCTCTGAAACATGTGTGAGTGAATCTTCATTGACAAAGAAATAGGTGGCGTTTAATATTGTAAATATTTAAAATAAGGTAGCACGGAAAAACTATCGTTTGATAACTATATTGTTTCTAATAAAGGAAAATATTGTGGGAAAACAAAATGCAAGTGAAAGTGGCCAAGAAAATCCGTTCATTATAAATTTTCTGTATACGGTAAAGTAAAAATTTTGTTTCCTTGAAAAGAGGTCACAGGCTGGAATGTTACCACTTGTTTTATCGTCTTTTTAAAAGAATTACGCCCTTGAGTCATTCGTTTAGGGTGTAATCGACTAACGTTCCTACTCAAGGGTTTCTTCTTACGCCTGAGTCATCTCTTTCGGCCATAATCTAATAACCTTTCTATTTAAAGGCTTCTTGTGCCCTTGAGTCATTTCTTTAGGACATCATCAAATAACGTTTCTATTTAAAAGCTTCTTCTTACGCCCTTGATTAATCCCTTTGTGGCATAATCCAATAACGTTTCTATTCAAGGGGTTCTTCTTACGCCTTTGAGTTATTCCTTTGGCGCATAATCGAATAACGTTTCTATTCAAGTTCTTCTTTTTAAGCCCTTTAGTCATCCCTTTTGGGCATAATCTAATAATGTTTCTATTTCATTTGTTTGATTTTCACAAGTTCTTTTTTTCTTCTAGGCTTGACATTGGATAGTATTTATGGTAAATCGAGCGTGAAGAAACCTGAATGACATGCATATAGCCTAGTCTAATTTTTCCTAAGAATTTTTCACTAGTCTATTCAACTGGAATGTTATATTGATAAATTAAGATTATTGCTATATTTATATATATTTTTTTGCTTTATTTACACTTCTTTGTGACATTGCTTGTATCATGACTCATTGGCTGCAAGCTGAACTGACTGTTTTTCAGTAAGGCCTGTCGAAAGCTCCCCGTCCTTTAAGGTAATGCACCTCTAGAAGTGAGACAAATGGAAATCAGTCACTTGTAAGAGCTAGATCATTTTAGAAAGTTTGATTTTCCTAATCATGTAAAAAAAAACTATCAGATACTTGCTTTCATTTGGGACTTGACTACATATAACTATATTGTAATTCATATTTTGTCTCCTTTTTTAAAGTATATTTACTCTTAGTTCTGTATTTAAAATCGGGAGCACCGTATCATTTATATTTTACACCGTATCATTAATGAACACCGTATCATTTATATTTCTGTAGCTCGGAAAAGACTTTGTAATTTTCAAACTTGATTGTTTCGGAAGGTTTTTTTGCCATATTTTTGATCATTGGTTATCTCGGAAATTTTAAAGGTTTGGTGTTTGGGAAAGATTAAGCTTTCTTGTGATGGCTTTGATTTCAAACAACAAAGAGAGATAAAACTCAACAAAGAAAAACCTCAAACGAAACTGCGGCCAGTAGAGGGAAAAGAGATGAAAAACTAAAATAACGTGGATGTTTTGCCTGTATTTAAACTAGGCGTCCTCAGCACAAGATAAAAAGAAAAAACACTAGACTAAAAACAAATAGAACCGCCACCAATAATAATAAATACGATTATCGCTACTGATCCACGTAGGGAATAGAAGCTGTTAGAGTTACTTCAATAAGAACATCAAAGCAATTGAGGAAAAATTATAAAAATTGAAACTAAGTTAACTATTCTGTTTTGAAATAATCCTCTTGTAAGCTAATATTGAAGCAACTCTTTTTGGTCCATCTATTTTTATCTTGTGTTGATGACGCCTAGGTTAGATACAGGAGAAGTATCCGCGTTGTTTCAGTCTTTCATCTCTTTTCTCTCTACTGGCAGCAGTCTGGTTTGACTGTTTTTTTTTTGTTTTTTTTTGTTTTTTTTAGTTCTATTTCTCTTTGTTGTTTGTTGTCATGTCCGGCCAGTTCGGTTTAAGAACTTTCATGGCTTTGGTTTGAATTTCTCGCGGGCTGCCAATATCAGAAGTGAGTTTCAATGAAGTTTTGATACTTTTTTCGAAGTTTTTGAACTAATGGCTATAGTTGAATCAGGCACTGATACGTTTTTGTCTCAATTGGGTATGCTTTTAGAAAATTGCCTTTCTAACTAATTTCAGTAAAATATCTGATGCTTCAATGTTATTAGATTTTGTATGTAATCCATTGCACACCGTTTTTATTTCTCATATACTTAGCTCGTTTTTTATTTATTTTTCTTTATTATTATTTTTACACTTGTGGAACGTGAGTATCTATGTCGATTGAAGTCAATAAAGCACAAAGTGGATGCAATTTTAAAGTAAAATTATTTGCTGGTTTTAACTTATTATTGTTCAAATAAAAACCATAAATAATAATTTTTTGTCTATTTTTTATTATATGTTATTAATTTGTTATTATATGACCAGCTTTACTGAGCAATACACCGTTTGGTCGCTGTTCTATTTATTTTTAGTTTTTTTTTTGCTAATTGCTACAAATTTTGCAGTCTCGCTGTTTTTTACTAGTTTTATTTTGTTTCTCAAACATTTCACAAAGTTGATTTCAATGCTCCTAGGTTTGGTGCTTTCTGTTTGACATTGTTTGATCATTTTTGTAATTTTGGATATTCACTGTAAAGGGAAACACCTTTTAATAATGTGCTTTGGCCGTATTGTTCCTAAATTAATTCTTCTATAACCTTCTCCATGTGCTCATTTCTTCATATTGTTTACTGTATACTTTCGATACAGTAATGCCGTGTTTAATTTACCTTTAAAAAGATTTGCCAAATTTTTGGAGCAGCGCAATCCAAATAAGGCAACACCGAAAATTTTTTTTGCTAAACTAAAAAATATCGCTTTGAGTTAAAATTAGCAATGAATTTATCCCATAATTCATAATCCAGTCGTCGTTTTAAGTTATTTTTTGCCTGGCTTCTTTGATTATTTTTTTTTACCCTGTTTGGTGGAATGAAATAAAAGGTGATATTGACTTGTTTCTCTTTTTTCAAGTATGGATTTAGACAATTTGGTGGTTTAATTTAGAACCAGTAGGTGTAGACAGTGACGATTCATAAGCACGATTGTAAGATATTTTGAAGTTGTTTATGTTTATATACGCCCAATCTACTTAACTCCTCAACGAAAGGACGAAATATTACAAAATTGCTAAACATATGCTACATTTAACACCCTAGGAAACACTAGCCGACCACTCTTTTTTAAAGCTAGAAAAATGAGATTTTTAGAAACTCTAATAAAATTCTAAAATTTTCACCAAAATGACGTAATCCCTTGTGATGTATGACGTTATTTATTCGTGAAAGCTAGAGTCTGAGCTGCCTGTCAAGCAAACTATAGACCATTCTCAAGCAACAATGATGAAAGCTGCCGCAGGAGTGAAGTGAGGACTATTTACGAAAGCTGAAGCCCCGAACTTCCTGCTGCCCACTAAGCGAGGGGTATAAAAAAGCTTATTTTAATATCAGTAAGGATGCCAAAAAAAAACATACCCTTGCGAAAGAAAATATCGAAACAAGAAACGAAAATAAAAACAGTGAAATAATTTGTCAGAGTCAATTTAAGAAAAATTTGGATCGGAGCCAACGCTTTACGTTGCATGCAGTAAAGAGGAATAAGGCTTCAATCTATTTTAGTATTACATTTTCCAGAGTCACTTCATATGGAGGGGGAGGTTGTATAAACTTCGGAGGGGGATCAATCGATCGGAAATTGGAAGTTTTAGTGGCCTTTTTAAGATTCAAGAGTGATCGGAGGGGAACCGACCCTACGCACCCTTCCGCCTTTTAACTGCCCTCCCCAAAAAGACATCAGATAAAAATTTCGAGATAGTCATTTTATTAAAGATAGTCCAAAGGCCAAATAATTATGGTATAACCCCCACAGCCTCAAGGCAATGGCTGTAAGTTATGCAAGTTGCCCGTTGTTTACAAAAAAGAATATTTATCGGGAAGGGGAACGTTTTTGGTCCAATAGACATCTGATCAAACCTTTTAGATAGCCATTTTATTCAAGATAGTCTAAAGGACAAATAAATATGCCTGTAGTGTTGATATAACCCACCATAGTCCCTGGAGCAGGGGCTGTAAATTATACAAGTTTTCCTTTGTTTGCATATAAGGTTTTTTTGGAAAAGAAGGCTTGTTTGATCCTAGGAAAGGCTAGTGTTCAAAAAAGCTATTAAGGTGGAATTTCGAGGCACGTTAAACTAAATCAAGGACACTGTATGCATCCTGTTTATCAAAAAGACGTATCTGTAATATTTTAGGAACGGTCGAAGGTATGAAGTTGAAACTTTTAGGATAGGTTGAAAAGTGGTCGAGGGGCAACCAGCCCCCTTGCCCTTTTTACCTATCCTTCCACAAGACATAGGATTAGATTGAGAGATAGCCATTTTGTTTTAAACAGTCTAAATGTCAAATATGTACGGGCTGTAATTTATACAAGTTGCGCGCTCTTGATATTTTTTTATGGATCAAAGGGTATGTCTGATTCTGGGTCTCCAACAACCCTTAGGATATAAAGTGAAACTTTCAGGAAACGTTGAGAAGAATATTGAACAAAATTAAAACCTGCTATTTGCATGCTGGTTGTCAAAAGGGCATGGCATTATTTTCAAAGGAACGGCTGACGGTATTAATTTGAAACTTTCAGGGGATTTTGAGGGGGTGTTGGAAAGTGATCGGAGATTAATCAGCTTCCTGCTTTTTTAAATTCTCCCTACCCTCAGCATTGATCGAAATTTTTATTTTGTTCAAAATAGTTAAAAGGTCTAATAACTATGCCTCCGTGGATGACATGCCCCCACAGCCCCTGAGACAAGGATGTAAATTATGTTATTTGCCGATTATTTACATGTAGAATTTATTATTAGGGAAAAGGGAGAATGTTTCATCAGGTGTGTCCGAAAAGACTAAGGGTGTTAAGGTGAAACCTTGGGGAATACTGAGGGCTATGTTTAAGCATATCAAAAGACACTATGTGCATCCAGGTTATCAAAAAGTCGTATCTGCAATATCTTAGGTGCGGCTAAATAATACATATTTTTTAAAGAAGGCTACTGTTCCCATTATTGAACCTACTCCAGAGCAAGGTCGATGCAGAGTTTGTTGGAAGAACACAAGTCTAAGTGGGGTGAAACTCCACCTTCAAACTTCTATCGAATCATTTCATGCACAGAACATGAATTCTTCTTGTTTTCTTATACTTTTTGCCACTTTTCTTATTTTATAGTCGAAGTTGATAAAGAAAGATTATACCCAGATCTGTCTGTTGTTAATGGCAATACACCCTAGCACCAATGGTGAAGATACTAATTTTTTCTTTGCACTAAGGAACTTCTAAATTGGACGCCAATGACTTCTCTTGAAAAAATTCAGCAGGGATTTCGCCTTCTGGTTGCTGTAACCCAAATGTGTCTTTTCCAGCTTTCATTGAATTGCAAATGAAACCCAAGTATTTTGCATCTACTACCACCATTAACATTTCTTCTTTAAAGTAAAATTTCTTCTCTTCTTGACTTGGTTTTCGACGACGTTTGAATATTATCCCTTCTGTTTTTTGTTCCATTAACTAAATTTTTTTCTTTTTAAGCTATCCTTCTACCAAATTTAACAATGTCTGTAAATCTTCGGCTGATTTTGCGGTAAGGAAAATAGTATCAACGAATAATAAAAGCGAAAATGATAGTGATTCACGTTTCACTGCTGGGACCCTCTTACTTCCTGTAAATATAACTAGATCAAGTAAAGAAAATGTGAACAATTGGGGGGGAGGGTAGTTCCCTATTTTGCTCCTATTCGGTTCTCAAGCGACCTTGACAAACCCTCTTCCACTGCCTTAACAACGTGCATTGTTCCTGTATTCATCCCGATTGTTAATCTTACGAATGGATCAGGCAGACCTACCCCTAATAGGCCCATATATCATAAGTGATATTGTCAAACGCCTTCTGTAGATGCTGTCAAAACGATTGAACAGTTGTACATTTTCTATACAATACTTCTCCTTCAATACGTTTAAGACCATCATTTTATCTATCATAGACTTTTCTTTTCTAAATCCTCCCTGTTCTTTCAGAATACTTAAAATCTGGTCTTGAATTTAATTCTAAAAAGTCCGGTGTAGTGTTTTTTTAGTTGGAAACCATTGCTTTTGAAATCGTACTTGGAAATTAAAAGAGCAACCCGTCTGGCGAATTTGGAGGCATTGGAGATACAATTTCTCACACTCGTCATCTCCTAACAAAAAGCATCAAAACCCGCACATCAGCTTCATATGCTTCCATAGTCTGCTAAGATTCGTTTCAACGTCGTTATCTGGCAACACTGTACAGCACTGTCGCTCTTCTCCACATCCTCTATATTCCACCCTTCTCGAAGGTTCTTACACACCAAAAAATCTGCTTCACTTTCTTCCGGTTCGCAATACGCCTACTGAGACATCCAATTTGAACACGTATTTTAAAGCTCATCAATAGTCTTCATATGGCAGATCCTACTATAGCTGTTGCTAAACTTATAGAAAGACGCGACCAAAAAATTTCAAAATATGCTTGGAACCAAGTTCTTCTACCCTAGTTTTATCGTCATAGTTCTATGGTGCTCTTTTACTTTCTTTGTAGTGCTCAGTCATTTTCTTTTTTGTGTGAAGACTGGTTTTCAATAAATAATAATAATAATAATACTTCCATAAACTTCGTAAGAGCTCTCTGCATCTTCTTCCTAATATTTAATTTTACCAGAAAATGATCTGAACCCAGCTTAGCACGAAAACCCAGGGATCCAGGGGATAGTTTAGTGTCTTGTAGTATATAATCAGTTATACTAAAAATTGAGCCTTTAAGAACAAATAAGCTCAACACTCTGCTTACCATAGTCAAAGCTTTCGTTTCCCAGTAACCAGACCATTTTTTCCACAAAGTGACATGAGCTTTTTCTCCCCCCTAACTTATCTCTTCTCATCTTGGCTGCTTCTCAGTATTACTATAATACAGTATTACTATAATACAGTATTACTATATTACTATAATTACTGTAATACTTCTCAGTATTACAGCAATATACGCTTCTGGTATTACTAGCATCTTATCTACCAATTCTGAGGATGAATTAATACTCAGCTTGAGCACAACTGACGTACAAGCATGAAAATCACTCTTAACTACCAAATACTCACAATGGTATGTATTTTTTTTTACAATTTCTAATTCATATTGTAGAATGCGCCACGTATCTTCGGTAGCATAGGAGCTAATTTGGGAGAAAATCAAAATACAGCATATAATTATTCTCATACCATCGTGGCAAGTCACCCTATTCAACGCTAAATTTTCCGAATTACTTTGTATATTAACTACCTTAAGGAACGATTTTTCTTTTACACACGCTAGCACACCTCCATAAAATAGTTTACTGTTCAAAATTTTTCTCAATACCTTAAATAGTTTCAAATCCAACGCTTATATATAATCGTGTTCCGAAAACCGATTTTCCGTTAACCTTTTATTGCCTACTTCGTAAAATTTCCTTCTTCCACATCTTTTATCTTATTTTGTAGTCCTTGTGCATACTATGCAGACCTGGTAAATTATTCTTCTCGGTAGGGGGACTCTCCCCGGTCACTCAGCGCGTCCCCAGGGGGTGATTAGGGGAAAGTCGACCAGATACGTAGGGTCCCACTATCGGAGGCAAGGACCCAGGAAGGACCTAGTCCCTGGGATTCCATAATAGAAACTGGTGCACCCTCACCCAGGGGTCGTAAATACAGTCGAAGAAGGAAAAAGCACCTGAAGTTTAGCAAAACCTGGGAGAGCCGATCTTCTAATAACAGAAATTAATAGATACTAATAGGATGCATTTGGCCTCGCTGAGACACACCGCCCCAAGAAGAAGATATCTTCAGACTCGCCTATTGTTAGGACGCAATGACAAAGTTCCACAGCAGGGAGTCGGCTTCATTCTCTCTCCAGCCGCCATAAGGTCACTGATCAACTTCACTCCTGCACCTCTATGAAATAACCTATCAAAAATCTCTCATTCATCTAGATATACGCTCCGGACTCCCTCCGAAGTGAAAAAGATTGCGATCAGTTCTACTTCTAATTACAGAGTGTAACTGATCAGATAACCAAAAACGATATACTAATTGTCATGAGTATCTCAACACAATAATGGGAATTAGCCATGCCAGTCGGAAAGATGTCATGTACCCACAAGGACATGGGTGTCTTAATGCAAGGGGAGAACGGTTAATTGACTCCTACAGAGAGAGTGAACTATATCGTACCAACAGCACTTTCAAAAACAGAGTTCGACGAAAAGTTACATGTAGATCACCGAGCGGAATGACCAAAAACATGATTGACTATATTCTAATATACAGACGATGAAAGTCTTCAGTAACCGACACTGTCTCAATACCTGGAGGAAACTTTGGCTCAGATCAGACGCGGCTGATGTCTAAACTCAAGCCAAAATTAAAACAATTCACCCTAGCGACAAAGACTACCAAATTCCGAACAGAATGTCTCCTCGACCCAACCAAAAAGGCACCTATACCACTAACCTCTAAAAAACCACGGGAAATCCTGAGTACACCTACCCCCTTAAAACTTCTGAAGAGACTGACTGCTTAGCCAAATATACTACCTCCGCAATAGTAGAGACTGCAAATGACATCCTTGGTAGAAAGACCAAAGATAAAAACCTAGGATCACTGAAGACATAATACGACTATACAACCAGAAACCCCTCTATAGAAACGAATTTGATCAAAAGTAGCAGTGACACCTACAAACATGTCAAAAAGGACGAACGAGAAATCCGAAAGGCCCAAAATAGTCAGAGAATTGTCCACCAGGAGAGATCCTACAACACTTGTGTTCCTCGGTAAACAAGGGAACGATGTCAATGATGCGAAAATGAAGCTCTCCCAATGGAAGAAGTATTTTGAGGCGAAATAAATCCCACAAATAGAAACGGACCAAAACGTCCTAAGCTACTTCTCAATCACAAAGCGTGACACCAAACCACCTCCAATAAGATCGGAGGCCACAGCGGCCGTAGAACTCCTGAAACGAGGCGAAGCTCCAGGACAAGAACGGTGTCACTACGGAGCTGGTAAATGTCGACCCAGAAGATGTTGTTGACCTATGCCAAAGTATTATAATAGCCACTTGGTCTACGGGATATGCCCTACGACAGTGGTGCAAGTTAGCAATAGTCCAAATCCACAAAAAGGCTCGAAGAAAGAGTGCAAAACTATCTGCCTATCAGCCTGAAAATCTACTAAACTAGAATTCTGACTAAGATCCTTCTCCATAGAACACAAGCAATCACCGCTCATGTTCGATGAGCATCAAGCTGGGTTTCGACCACGACGTTCAACTACCAACCAAACCTTTATTGTGCGCCAACTGATAGAACTCAGCATTGAATTTAATTGAGAGCTCTATCAACTGTTCATTGATTTTCGACAGTCCTTTGACATCAGTTTTGACATTTCTAAAACAAAACGATGTCCTAGACAAAATCGTTGAGGGCATGTACAATCGGTTCAAAATCTAAATTCTGATTAACGATGGGCTCTTTGATGAATTCTTGACAACTTCCGGAGTCTTCCAGGGATAAATCCTATCCCTGGATCTATTCAACTTATTCCTGCAATCCATCCTCTCCCTGACACCCGCTGGGTGTGGGACGAAAATAGTTGGGATCCTACATGACAAACTAGTGTATGTTGCTGATATCCAAGAGCTAGCTATGACCCCCCTAAGAACTCCAAAGACAGGGAGACAGCATCTCTCAAGCAACGAAGTCGTTTGGGATGCAGATTAATGCAAATAAAACTAAAGTCATGGTTACATCTTGCCAGGACAAGGAAATCTCAAATCCCCCCTCTATAATAATCGATGGTTAGCAACCGGAAACAGTAGATTGATTCCTTCATCTTAGCAGTATATTAACGACTGATAATTGACACACTGCCAACATTAAACGCTGCCTAGCCCTTGTCAGCTCAGAAGACTGTCGTTATAGAAGACTCTCAAATTTATGGAAGTCCAGCCACATTTTGTACTATCCGAAAACTCCCTTTAGTAACAGTCGGATCATAACCCTTTGCTCTGTATGGGTGTGAAACATGGACAGTAAAAGTCGAAAACGAGTACACCTTTCTCAAATTCAACATGAGACGCCAAGCCTACGCGTAGGAAGATTAAATATAATACCCATGTCACAAATGGAGAAGTCTATAGAAGAACAAAATCACCTGACATGTTCCTAAACAAAGTAAGCAACTAAGCTAGTTTGGGCGCGTCAAGAGAATAGACCCTACTCGACAACCCAAGATCTTTCTCGAAGGGAGTCGGCCACAGGGAAGACCTCTCAAGAAGTGGATTGACATCTTTAATCGCCAACATATTACCCCACTATCCAGAACTGCATCTGACGGAACAGTATATCGAGTACTGGTCTATGAAATTTCAAAAGGAGCGGCTCCAAAACGTACTATGAGGATGGATGGGACTTCAAGTAAGTAAGTATATTCCATGTAGTTAGTAGCGCCGTTTGTATTTGACTAAGTTCCTCCTATATCTTGTGGATGTAAAACCCCTTAGGCTATGTATGAGTAATCTATTTGGTAATAGTTTTTTCTAAAATTGTACGGTGGGTCCGACCTGTTGAAATAAGGATAAGATTCAGTAGAGGAACTTTTAAAGGAACGCCGTCCTAGAGCTATTGTTGCGGCACCACGCTGCGCTTCCTTTTCCCTTTTCTAGGCCTGTTTGTGTTGGTCTTAGGAGATAGTGATTTCCCACCATCCACGCACAATTTTGTGGTCACCGGGGTTACGTACTATGTTGTCACAAGGCTCACTGAGAACATCTTGATAAAAAAATTTTTCACACTCACACTATTGCCACTGCTTCGCTCTCACTTCCGGTTTCATTTCATTTTCTTTAGTTTCTCCAGTCTTCATAATCATTATAATAATTTATTTTTTATTTTCGTCGATCATTTTTACGGTTAGGTAAGAAGAGAAAGAATGTAGCCTAAAATCCTGTTTGTAACAGTTGTTTGGGGTTTTAAATCAAACTTGAATATTCAATTTAATTTTTACTCGTTTTAAGATTTATTTATTCATATATATCATTATCTGTCAGCTTTATGTTTAATTTGATTATCTATTTTTAATTCTGATCGTTGTGGATTTCATTTATTCTTTAATAGTAATTTCTGACCATTTTATACTAGAGTTATTGTAGGATCTTATTTTTGCTCGTCTCAAGTTTAATATGGCTCTTTATTTTTCATTGAAGCATTCCTTTATCGGAGTTCTTTTTGCTAATGTTTGGAAGAACCCACTCGAATAACAAATGGGAGCTAAAAGATAGCCTCCCTGTCACTAAAAAGGCAAACAAAAGTAAAAATTTTCAGTCAGCTGAAGTTGTAAGTTTCAATCAGCTGAAGTTGTTTTCAATCAACTGTTAGAAGTAGTTAATCTGAATTTAATTTACCTCGTCTAAGCATCTGACCTTGACAAACGTTGTTTTTTAGCAAAATATTCTTCGTCTCTGTTTGAGAAACAACAAAAAATAAATAAATAAACAAAGTGTCAAAGTACTGAAAATTTATTTATTTGCATTTAATTTTGAATAATTCATAGCAAAAACAAAACATGTAAAGGATCATTTCTCCACACATAAGCTGATCTTTTAAAACTATGTCTCTGAATAAGCATTACTTGTGACGGGGGATCGGATCCGGTCCGGTTATGTCAATCACGCATCTAGGACTTATGCTTATTCTCGAACTCGCCAAAGCACTAGAAATCCCCCAGCTCCCCCAAGGAGATCGGATCTGGTCCGATTATGTCAATCGCATATCTAGAACTTGTGCTTATTCTTCCCATCAAGCTTCATCCCGATCTCTCCACTCTAAGCGTTTTCCAAGATTTCCGTTTCCCCTCTCCCCCCCCAATGTCCTCAGATCCGATTCAAATTGAAAATGGAGCTTCTGAGATATGACATCTTTCTATATATCAAGTTTCATTAGGATCTGATCACACATTCGTGAGGTAAAAATGCCTCAATTTTCACGATTTCTCCTCCCTTCAGCCTCCCTCCCCAGATGGTCGAATCAGGGAAACAACTGTTATCAAGTTAATTTGTACAGGTCCCTGACACACCCACCAAATTTCATCGTCCTAGCATGTCCAGGAGCACCAAACTCGCCAAAGCACTGGAAATACCCTCCCCCTAACTCCCCCAAAGAGAGCGGATCCAGTAAGGTTATGTCCATCATGTACCTAGAACTTCTGCTTATTCTTCCTACTAAGTTTCATCCCGATCTCTCCACTCTAAGCGTTTTCGAAGATTTTCGGTTTGTCCCTCTAATGTCACCGGATCCGGCCGGGATTTAAAATAAGAGCTCTGAAACACGAGTTTCTTCTAAATATCAAATCTTATTAAGATCCGATCACCCGTTCGTAAGTTAAAAATACCTAAATTAATTGTTTTTCTCCCACACCTGCCAACTTTCATCGTGCTAGCTTATCTGGAAGTGCCCAAACTACCAAAACCGGGACCGACAGACAGACAGGCCGACAGACAGAAATTGCGGTCGCTATACACTTGGTAAATACCAAGTGCCATAAAAACCAAAACATCTAACAAGCTTTAAAGCCAGTTTATTTAAACACAAATCATTCCAGATAAACAGTCCAGATAAAGCATCATTCAGAGTAAACTATAAATTGACAAAAAGCATATACAGGAGCCACAGCATCAAGAACGTACTCTAGAGTTTCCCCGAGGGAGGAGGGGAATAGGGATTAACAAAATAAACACATTTTTTAAAACATGTCAATTTGTATACAATTCATTAGAGATAAATAGTGATAATAATATCGGGGTAAACCAATAAAGTGCGAAAGATCAGAGAGGGGTAAGCTATGAGGCACGTATTCTTAAATTCATTCTAAGAAGGAAATAATTATAAAAATGTGATCTCAACACGAAGTTTGTGATGACACAACCCCCCCCCCCCCTTCAGTCTACAAGCCTAATTAACAGTCATTTTGAACATTGACAGAAGCTTGAAATCCAATACAACCAACGAATAATATCTGGAAATATTAAGGGATATTTTTATTTATACTTTAATTATTACTTGCGCATACTTTATAGTTATACTTTGTATTTACGTATACTTTACTTATACTTAAGTATAATTTACTTATAATTACTGTTGACACATGTCAATAAACAAACCTTAATAAGAAGATTATTATTCTTTATATGGCAGCTTTAGAGATATTCTTTAAAAGACATATTGTTTAATTCAAAGCATTTATTAACTTATTTTAATAAGAAGAAGCATCAATATTTTGTTTATTTTAAATATTTGAGTTGCGGATATAGTTTCCCCATATATCTAGTTAGTACGAATATTTAAGCGCCATAAATTATTGTATCGTCGGTATTATCCCTTAAGGAGAACATCCGTCAACAGCAAATTTATTGAGTGTCCTTGTCAGAATATTCTGGGGCCTGACCGCCTTAACATTCGGCCTGACTAGCGCATGAACAACGTCCAAGAAAACATTTAGAGAAACGTGAAGGCAATTCTCAGAACCAAGATTACGATAGTGAAGGTTGCCATAACGCCATTTGTCAAGAATGGTTGTGAGATTTTGACTCTTTAGAAAAAAAGACAGACATGCTAGAGGTTTCCAGTTTTAATTATAAAACGACATGCAGTGTCAACAAAAACATCAGCACTATCTAGCGTTGGCGTCTCTTGGCTTTTTTTCAGGCTTTGCAATGGTTTTCCTGTCGGAAATTGGGATCAGGCACTTATTATTATGTTATTGCACTAATTTTTCCAGTTACACCAAGTTAATAAATTTTTCTTATTAACACACTGGAAAAATTCAATAAAACACCAAACGCTAGATTTCATACACGTTGTCTTTGTCGTGACTAGCGCCAGTTTCCGCTCTTATAAGTTACCCATACTCTTTGCCTTAAACAGTAGGTTGTACAATAAACATTGGTCGGTTTCAGTGTCAAAGTTGGACGGGATCCCTGCGTGGAACATATTTTAGGAAATACGATATATCAGATAACAAAAATGAAAATCATGATTTCAGGGGGAAGTGGGGAGGAGCTCAAAGCCTTTATCCCTCCGCGTAGGTAATTTTACAATAGTCCAACCTCGTGAGTTGACATCGGCCAGCTTTTTGGGGGTTGTAGAAAATTTTCGTAAGAGAAATCCTAGAAATCTGGAGAAATGCATCAAACTTATAGACAAAAAAAGAGCGAGGCAATTTGTTATAATTTCTGGAAAACATATATCTTTCATAAAAAAAGGATCAGAAAATAAAGATTTTGGCAGTAACTTCAGACAAACATAAACTTTCAGGGTTGCAACAACAAGAAAAATCACAAACTATACGGTTAGCTATTCTTATTTTTAGAGCATATATTTTCAATATTTTCGTTGAAATTTTCTTATACCCCACAGTTTACGAGCTGAAACATTAGTATTTTACCCTAAAAGTAATTTACAATACAGATCATTGACTTCGCTTGATTAACAACATGAAGAAAGTCGGTTAACTCATTCTAATGAAAACCAAGAAATAGATGCCCAAGATTTTTTTTTTTTTTTTTTTTTTAATAAAGAAATTATCATCTAGATGACAACACGACTAAATCAACACTTCTAGAACTAAGAAATCCCTTCTAGAACTAAATCAGATGATACTAAAAGACTGGGTCAAAAAGTATGGATCATAAGAGTGGAAACTGGCGCTAGTGTCGAGAAAAGCATATACGCTATCTACCGTTTGGCAACACTTGGCATTTCTAAAAGCTTTGTAATAGTTTTTCTGTCAGGAACTAAGATCCAACGCTTATTACTACACTAATTTTTACCAACTACATAAACTTAAAAGATTATTCATATAATTACGCGGAAAAAATGCCAATTGTCACCATATGCTAGGTGGCGTTGAGTGTCTTTTTCTGTCAACACTAGCACCCGTTTTCACTCTTCTTAATTAACCACGCTTTATGGACTGGGCGAAGAAATTTACACAAAATAAACATACGGTCGATAATGAAAACTTGAGACAGTGGGATTTTACGAGATGAAAGAGCAAGAAACACTTCTACTACTAAATTATAAAAGAAAATTTCAAGGATTTATACCATTAAATACCTTTTTTTTTAAATAGCTACAACTTAAAAAAAAACTTACAATATTCGTCTCCCTCAACATGTGTATTAGAATTCCGCTATATAAATGCGTTGAACAGTGGCGCCAATTGGAGAAGGGGTATGTACCCCCCGTGTTTTTGAAAAGTACCCTTTTGGGGGAGTTTTCATTGAAAAATGGTTTTTTGGTATTGTCGTAAAAAAAACGACAAATTTGCCCCACCTTAGATTCTAATAAATACATTTGCCCCCTCTCCCCAGATTTTAATGAACTGACGCTGATAATGTCCAAACAAGTCAACCTTGAAAAGAATAAAAAACAACATACGTACACTCTTAAAAAAAAACAACAAACAAATATATATCTTAAACACACCTTATATCTAATAATCTAATATATCTTAAACACACCTTATATCTAATAATCTAATATATCTAAACACACCGCCCTCCAACTGCGCGATGACGACAGATTAGAAGTTTTATACCGGTTTATTTCACCAGGGTACAAGTAAAAACGAGAAAGCAGGATTGAAAAAAACTAAGACATACTTGATCAAATTCGAATTCTGATCAAGATAATCGAACTTTCAAGTTGAAATGTTTTGTGTAAAAATACATTTAGAAGTGAACGGTTAAACCGTGTTCTCCTTTGAAGTTTTATGGACAAAGGCCAAACCGAAATACCTTTCACGTTGCTTCGTTTGCATGCTGTCTATATTTAAATAATTTGGAAGCAGGGTTGTAACAGCAATCCAATTTTCCTTTGGAAGCCAGATTTGAGGTCAGTTTTAGAATAAACAAACCAAATGACTGATTCACTTCAGGTTCACATTAGGGTTAAAAATTCGTTTATGCCTCTAGCAGAACAAAAAAATTAAGTTTTTGCACTGGTGAAAATGTACCGTAACTGTATGTTCTTCTGTCTTTTTCTTTCAAATGACGTCACTGTATGTGACAAGTGACGTAACTGTAAGTTCTTCCGGCTTTTTTAAAGTAGTTTTCTTTCAAGCGAGGTCATTTTTACCCAACAACCTTTACCGTCTTCGGTCAAAAATTATCTTAAAAGATTGCAAAAATGAGTTTAATGTAAAATTTTCCTGCTTAGCCTCCCAGCAGTTATAACTTGATCGCTGACAATTGCAGTTGCAAAGGGCTTTTAGATGCCCTCAATCAGAGTGCACTTTAATATTGCTTTGATGTTACTTCAGAATTGAATAACGCTTCTTGTTCTCTTTTTATTGGTTTGTGGATGGATAAAATAATCATATGCACTATTTATATGGTCTTTTTTGGCTTCTAGATCTCTTTTTAGTTGTTTGTGGATGGATAAAATAATCATTTGCACTATTTATATGGCCCTTTTTGCTTCTTGGTCTGTTTTTAGTTGTTTGTGGATGGATAAAATAATCATTTATGCTAGTTATATGGCCTTTTTTGCTTTTTGATCTGTTTTTGGTTGTTTGTGGATGGATAAAATAATCATTTATACTATTTATAAGGCCTTTTTTGCTTCTTGATCTGTTTTTGGTTGTTTGTTGATGGATAAAATAATCATTTATACTATTTATAAGGCCTTTTTTGCTTCTTGATCTGTTTTTGGTTGTTTGTGGATGGATAAATTAATCATTTATACTATTTATATGGCCTTTTTTGCTTCTTGATCTGTTTTTGGTTGTTTGTGGATGGATAAAATAATCATTTATACTATTTATATGGCCTTTTTGCTTCTTGATCTGTTCTTGGTTGTTTGTGGATGGATAAAATAATCATTTATACTATTTATATGGCCTTTTTTGCTTCTTGATCTGTTTTTGGTTGTTTGTGGATGGATAAGATAATCATTTATACTATTTATATGGCCTTTTTTGCTTCTTGGTCTCTTTTTAGTTGTTTGTGGATGGATAAAATAATCAATTGCACTATTTATATGGCCTTTATATTTCTTATTTATATAAAATAAGTATGGCTTTTTTTATATGGCTATTTATATGGCCTTTATATTTATATTTTTTTTTTGGACAAGTACGCAGTTTGAGCTTTATATTTTTTCGGTTTTCCTAATTTATTTTCTATCGTGGGATTTTATTTTTATTTTTGACCCAAGCCTTTCTAGTTGTCAATCGTTTCTAGTTGTTGTTCCTATTATTACCGATTTTTAATTCGCGTTAAACTTGAGTTTCTATCTTTGATTTTAATATATATATGTATATGTATATATATATATATATATATATATATATATATATATATATATATATATATATATATATATATATATATATATATATATATATATATATATATATATATATATATATATATATATATATATATATATATATATATATATATATATATATATATATATATATATATATATATATATACTTGAAACGTTGATTCAGTAATTCGTTTTGCTCGTGATAATTGTTTATCTTAGCTTGTGTGCAGAAATACAAAGAAGAAACATTTTTGTTATTTCCCACTGTAACTTTTATGTCCGACTAGCACACAAATTGAGATTCAATTTTCTTCCTTTGTCAGATATAGGCAACATTAGTTGCCTACAAGAAAGTTGTTAACAGAATTATGGTAGAAGAAAATTGTAAACAAAAATCACAATCAATTAAGGCACTAAGCCAAACAACACTAGAAGAATCTTTTGGGCCCTGGAGGCAGACGTCTCAAGAAAAAGGGGAAGGAGGGGGGCATAATTTCGAAAAGAACAAAAAGGAGAAAAAACACAAGGAGAGTATGAGAAAGCACAGGGAAATTTGCAAAATTCAACTGATTTCTCAGGAGATTAAAGATTCCCCCTCCATTTCGTAAACCGCAAACTTATTTGCAAGGAAAAAAATCGAAAACACCAAATACTATTTACATCAGAAATATTTTGCAAATGTTGTTGCAAAATTGCTGAACTATTCTAAAATTCCTTTTTTATGATACATGAATGGGCCTCCCACTTTCTCTATGAAATTAATATTGGTTTATGAACGTCTCTGTACTGTTCTGTGTTTTAACATTGTATTTTAAGCATAAATATTATATTAGAACATGTATTTTAAGCATAAAAGCTGCCCAGACATCCGTTTAAATTCACACATTGTACAATAGTTTTGCAAAATTTCAACGATTTTTTTCTTTTTTTTGTGTTTTAGTTTCAGAATACTTACACTGGCCATGGACGCCATTCACACATTACACTTTCTAATAGCAACTCAATATATACATTAAGAACAGCTCTAGGTAAGAATGGGCAGTTAATAGCCGACTACACAAAGAGTCGTACACACGACGGGAGTCTTCAACAACTTGCAGCACCCCGACCCTCTATATATCACAAGCTTTTTAATAAAACAAATTCCCAATATGTTCATTTTCTGCGAGATTCCCCGATAGTGCAGGTTTCGGAATTCCAGCTTTCATCCCTCAAAATATCATATTGCAGAGAAAATATTTTGTGTTTCAGGGAATTTCATTTATATATACATTAAGAACAGTTCTAGGTAAGCAGGGGCAGTTAATAAAAAACTACACAAAGGTAAGCACACACGACGAGTCTTCAGCAACTTGCAGAACCCCGACCCTTTATATGTCACAAACTTTTTAATAAAACAAATTCCCAATATGTTCATTTTCTGCGAGATTCCCCGATAGTGCAGGTTTCGGAATTTCAGCCTTCATCCCTCAAAATATCATGTGTCAGAGGAAATATGTTCATTTTCTGCAAGATTCCCCGATAGTGCAGGTTTTGGGATTTCAGCTTTCATCAAATTTCAGAGGAAATATTTTGGGTTTCAGGAAATTACAAATTACGGCCATATTCAATTATGGTAAAGCACTAAAAAACATTCACTTAATTTTTTGATGAAAGGCAAACTGAAACTTCTAAAATACACCTTAGAAAACAGTGGCCTTCCAAAGATTCACTAGAAAGATTTCTAGGTGTTACAAGTCACCAAACTGATATACAACTTCACAGCCTTTACGAGGTATCACCAAGAAATCAGCTATGAATATAAATGAGTTCGTGCAATTACTATGAGTATCAAATTGAAAAAAAAAAGCCTCTAACTTCAACATGTTATAGTTTTCCCACATTTTTCAGCACCGCAGTTACACTTAAAGCTTCCGGCTACTGAAGCAACGTCACTGCTTGTCGAACTGCCTTCTTCTGTCGCCTCTTGCTCAACAATTTCTGTTATTTCTTTCTCTGGGCTCCCGTTGCTTTGATTGTTATTCCTTTCCGAATAATAGTTCCCCCTGTAGTCAAAGGTAACCTCCTCACCCTTTTTTATAAGCCTTTTCGAGAAGAGCATTAACCTAGGCACATCAGGATCCAAGGTCTCAATCCACGCGGAGCGAACAATCAAATTGGGGTCACACTATAAAAATAAAATAATAAATGACAAAATTAAAACAAAAAGCAAAAAGAAAGTTATATTGCAAAAAAAGTAAAAATGACAAGAAAATGCCACATAAATAAAGTAAAACAAAAACAAGGTAACACTTAAAAAAGAGAAAATCAACAAAATGATAATAAAAGCAAAAAGAAGGTATTACCGAAATATTATGATCGTAAAAGAAAAGAAAAAGACAAGAAAATGTCGCATAAAGCAGGCAAATAAAAGTACGTTAGAGGGGGGGGGGGGGCTGAGTCACTAACACTAAAATCTCAAAATCACCAGTTTTCTTTAAAAATACGTGAACTTTTTACATATAAGATGTCAGTTGTTTTGCAAGTTAGAAATTTATAAATATATTAAGGACCATACGAAACAAAATTCGAAAATCTCTTCCAGGGCAGACAGCCCTCCCCCTAACAAAAGAAATTCCGAAGAAATTGTTTTTAAGATGTAAATGTCTTGCTCTCATCAGTCTACTTGATTTTTTGTAGTGTACTTTGATAACATATTAGAAATACTGCAAAGTAATGAAATTTCTTCTCTTTATAGACCTATTTTTACATCTATCTAGGACTAGATCTTACACTTTTAAGATATCTCTCACATCCTTAGCTGAGAACTTTTATTCCCTCGGTAATTACATCCCTTTAATCGGGACTCCCGCAAGTCCTATTCATACTTATTGTGATAACATTTGATCAGTTAAAAGCTGCGTAAGCTTCGTTACTGGTATTTGACTAGACGAGATTCAGTCATATTAAAAAAAAGCACAGTATATATTGAAAGGTATGTTAATGGCGAAATGGGACTGCCTACAATCTCTTTGTCATTTTTTTCAAGAATATTGGGTTCATGAACCCCATTTTGAATCCTAATATTTAACTTGTTGAGGCAAGAGTAGAAGGTACTCGACTAATCACATTCAAGGCAAAACCATCCCAGTCAAAGGGATTATTAATGAATCGCCTTTTTTGTACCTTTAGTCAATATTTTCCTTTTCTCATATTTTAAATGCCCAAGGAAGATTAAAAATTAAGAATGAAACAGATAAGACCAATAACAGTAACGGATTGACACTAGTAGTCCAGATTAGTTTTCTATTGAACGTACATGTACAATTTTTTTCAACTATGCCAACGTGAAAACATAAACAATGATTTAAATACCTTGTTTCACATCAATTTCTAACAGAATAGGTTACTTGTCCTAACCGAAGTAATACACTAACTTTATTTAATATCTCAGAAAATTAAGCACTACAAGTCCGTAACTCTATTGGAGAAGCAACAACAAAAGAGAGAATAATGAGGACTTCTTTCCCAAGACAGTGAACCAACAAAACCTATTTGAATATTTCGGCCCTATATCTAAGGGCCGTCTTCAGTAAAGAAAATAAAAAACAATAAAACACTTACAATAAAAGTTCTCAGTTAAAAATCCATTTTTTTTAAATAGCCTTGGCATCATTACTTCTTAATGAAAAGTTCTTTAGCAGTGTGGTCTTCGTCATTATCTATTGGAGAAGCTACGCTACATAGCGCAGTGGTTCTTTTTTTCAGTTTTATTTTCCTAGTAGTTTTAGAAATGAATATATTGATCGTCATTTTCCCTCAAATTCAAAACGCATAGAAAGGGGAGGTTTTTGATTTCTACGGAAACATGGGGTGAAATGAAAATGAATACAACAACTACAGTGACTACTTTATAATTACCAATTCTCTTATCTCATAAGTAAAAAAAAAATAAATAAATAAAGAGCTCACACGATTGTTGCTCGATTTAACCAACAATATATGCAATAAAATCAATGTTGAATAACAGAAGAGAATTGTTGATGAGTAATGGTATGCGAGATGAGTAATGGTTGTGATGAGTATGGTAATAATGATGAGTGTGGTAATGATCTATGGTAATGAGATGAGTATGGTAATGATGAGTAATGGTTGATGAGTAATGGTATGCAAGATTTACGTGTGGAATTGCTCGGTAGGTATACTTTTGAAACAGATTAGCTAAAAAAAAATTTCCATATATTTATTCTTTGTTTGTTATTTTTGTTGTCTTGGGATCATGCAAGGTAATGTATTGTTGATGTCTTTTTATTGTTGTTGATTTTGGTATATGGTCTCATTCTCCATATGTTCTCATTCTCAATATTCTATCTTTATTTTCCTTGAATTTAGCACAGCCTCGCAAGCTTCGCTTATATTGTGCTGTTGATTAAGAAATATTTATTTCTAATAAAATTGTTCTACTACTACTACTACTACTATTAAGAACGGAATGTTGGACTACGGTAATTGAGTTTGTTATCCCGTATCTTCTAAAGTCCTGGTTCATTTTCCAATTATTTTCAACCAAATCCTTCTCCTCAGGCATACAAAGACAAGAGAGCGGCAACTCTGAGGTCAGTTCTCCTGTCTCCTCATGGAATTGGCGTAAAAAATGAATAATAATAATAACAAAAAAATGGCTGACGATTAGGCAACCCTGAAGGCTTTAAGAAATGAAAACTGATTTTGGAATTTAAGGTAATGTAATACAGTCGAAATTAAAAAAAAAACGTAAGATTATAAATAAGGTAGCTGCGAGTGATGTTAATTAACAGATGTTAATTAAAGTGATGTTAATTAACAGTGATGTTAATTAAAAGAACTATTGGTCATTGGATTGATAAACCTTCTATTTTGTATTTCAATCTCTGAAAAAATTAAATGTTTCAGTAAAAAAAATTGTGAATCAAACCAACTTTTCAAGTTAATTTGCCTAAAACATTAGAACAACTTCTAAGCCAAAGCATTAATAGACCAACATTCAAAAGACTCTTCTGTTACTGCACCCATAATCACCTTGCTTGACATTAGTCTGGAGTTCTTTGATAACCGTTACCAGATTTATGACTCTCGACAGTTGGACTTATCGAGAGTCATAAAACTTGTAGGCAAAATGTGTAGGCACTGAAAACCAGGGAAGGAGATTGAATTTCCTGAAATAGTTAACCAAAATGTTGAGAGCAAAGTGACATACAAAAATACGTGACTTCAAAAGTATTCACGGTTGGCGTTGTTGGTTGCTGTCACTGCGCACATAATCACCTTGCTTGACATTAGTCTGGAGTCCTTTGATAACTGTTACCGGATTTATGATTCTCGAAAGTTGGACTTATAGGCACTTGTAGGCAAAATGTGTAGGCACTGGAAACCAGGAAAGGAGTTTGAATTACCTGAAATAGTTAACCAGAATGTTGAGAGCAAAGTGACATACAAAAATACGTGACTTCAAAAGTATTCATGGTTGGCGTTGTTGGTTGCTGTCACTGCGCACATAATCACCTTGCTTGACATTAGTCTGGAGTCCTTTGATAACCGTTACCAGATTTATGATTCTCGAAAGTTGGACTTATAGGCACTTGTAGGCAAAATGTGTAGGCACTGGAAACCAGGAAAGGAGTTTGAATTACCTGAAATAGTTAACCAGAATGTTGAGAGCAAAGTGACATACAAAAATACGTGACTTCAAAAGTATTCATGGTTGTTGTTGTTGGTTGCTGTCACTGCGCCCATAATCACCTTGCTTGACATTAGTCTGGAGTTCTTTGATAACCGTTACCAGATTTATGATTCTCGAAAGTTGGACTTATAGGCACTTGTAGGCAAAATGTGTAGGCACTGGAAACCAGGAAAGGACTTTGAATTTCCTGAAATAGTTAACCAGAATGTTGAGAGCAAAGTGACAAAACAAAGTAAATGGCTTCAAAAGTATTCGTGGTTGGTGTTGTTGGTTGCTGTCACTGCGCCCATAATCACCTTGCTCGACATTAGTCTAGAGTCCTTTGATAACCGTTACCAGATTTATGATTCTCGAAAGCTGGACTTATAGGCACTGGAAACCAGGAAAGGACTTTGAATTTCCTGAAATAGTTAACCAGAATGTTGAGAGCAAAGTGACATACAAAAATACATGACTTCAAAAGTATTCATGGTTGGTGTTGTTGGTTGCTGTCACTGCGCCCAAAATCACCTTGCTCGACATTAGTCTGGAGTTCTTTGATAACCGTTATCAGATTTATGATTCGCGAAAGTTGGACTTATAGGCACTTGTAGGCACTGGAAACCAGGAAAGGACTTTGAATTTTCCTGAAATAGTTAACCAGAATGTTGAGAGCAAAGTGACATACCAAAATATATGACTTCAAAAGTATTCGTGGTTGGTGTTGTTGGTTGCTGTCACTGCGCCCATAATCACCTTGCTCGACATTAGTCTAGAGTCCTTTGATAACCGTTACCAGATTTATGATTCTCGAAAGCTGGACTTATAGGCACTGGAAACCAGGAAAGGACTTTGAATTTTGAACCAGAATGTTGAGAGCAAAGTGACATACAAAAATACATGACTTCAAAAGTATTCATGGTTGGTGTTGTTGGTTGCTGTCACTGCGCCCATAATCACCTTGCTTGACATTAGTCTGGAGTCCTTTGATAACCGTTACCAGATTTATGATTCTCGAAAGCTGGACTTATAGGCACCGGAAACCAGAAAAGGACTTTGAATTTCCTGAAATAGTTAACCAGAATATTGAGAGCAAAGTGACATACAAAAATACATGACTTCAAAAGTATTCATGGTTGGTGTTGTTGGTTGCTGTCACTGCGCCCATAATCACCTTGCTTGACATTAGTCTGGAGTCCTTTGATAACCGTTACCAGATTTATGATTCTCGAAAGCTGGACTTATAGGCACCGGAAACCAGAAAAGGACTTTGAATTTCCTGAAATAGTTAACCAGAATATTGAGAGCAAAGTGACATACCAAAATACATGGCTTCAAAAGTATTCGTGGTTGGTGTTGTTGGTTGCTGTCACTGCGCCCATAATCACCTTGCTCGACATTAGTCTAGAGTCCTCTGATAACCGTTACCAGATTTATGATTCTCGAAAGTTGGACTTATAGGCACTTGTAGGCACTGGAAACCAGGAAAGGACTTTGAATTTCCTGAAATAGTTAACCAGAATGTTGAGAGCAAAGTGACATACAAAAAAAAACATGACTTCAAAAGTATTCATGGTTGGTGTTGTTGGTTGCTGTCACTGCGCTCATAATCACCTTGCTTGACATTAGTCTGGAGTCCTTTGATAATCGTTACCAGATATATGATTCTCGAAAGTGGGACTTATAGACACTTGTAGGCAAAATGTGTAGGCACTGGAAACCAGGAAAGGACTTTGAATTTCCTGAAATAGTTAACCAGAATTTTGAGAGCAAAGTGACAAAACAAAGTACATGGCTTCAAAAGTATTCATGGCTGGTGTTCAGTGCTTCAAAAAAAGTCCATTCTATGGACACTGCTTCCGTTGCCAACTCTCAGACTAGTAAAGGTGCAAATCCACCCCTAGGAGGCTTAGTTTCGAAACCATGTACTGACCTAACCTATTAGCAAATAGCCTTAAAAATCTAGGTATTAATATATCTCCCTTTTTCGTTCAATAGAACAAAGAAAGCTATAATTTCAGATAACAATGCTCAAAATTATGAAATTGCAAATTGAACTCGAAGAAGAAAAGTGGTATAATAATAGCTTAAAGTTTCAACATCATTTTATTCAAAAGGATGAACCTGGTCTGCTACTAATTTAGCAACCTGTGGCACCATTTTCCCCAGCTGTAACCTTGCATAACCTTGATTTACTGTTTGCAATGCCATTATTTGTAGTCACTAAAGTGTGCTTTTGTCTATCGGTGCTCCCGGAATCGTTACTATGCCAACCATTGGGTGATAACGCCCATCTTAGAAATCAAACATCTATTTTCTTGATAACTACTGCTTTTAAGGTCTTTAATTTTAAGTGTCTTTTTTAGTCTTGAATTTCAAGAAAACGGTGGACACCGTAGATCCCCTCCCATATTATTTTTAGAATGCACTGCTTATCTTACAATAGCATAACTTCTTATAATCTTTACCACTTATGTATTTCAAAATAATGTTTACCAATTTTTTGTATATCTATTCAACCATATTTCTTTCTTTGTAGCTGTCTAATGTATGACTGAACAAGACACAAAATACTGTCTGTAGCCTGTAATGTAACGTCTATTTGTTTTCTTAGCACCACAAGAGAAAAACGGATGAATGAAAATGTTAGTATGTTATGTGTTACATCTTGTTGCGCGAATGCTTGTTAACAAAAAGGTATAAATTTTCTTTTTTACGGGGAAACAGATCGCTAATGAGCAAGTTAATTTCTTGAATGTTAGATTTTAAAAAGGAACTACTTTTAACAAAAATATTGATGGAGTACTACTTTTAGCGAAAAGCACAAAGAAAGCATTCAAAAGTGCTTCTTTGGGCAAAAAGTACTGTTTAGCATTTTAGTAATACCCGTGACTACCCTGCCTCAAGTAGATCGGTGCGATAAGTCGCTTAGCCAATGTGAAACATGAACAAAACATATCGTCAAAAAAGCTGCTATTTGGCAAACTTGCAACTGCAAGCCACAATATTTCAAAATTTTGGTGTATTGTTAGTCTTATATAAATCTTGATTAATGTTTATCATCTTCCATATTAAATATACCCATAACTAATAGCTAATAAAACTTACCAAATTATTTATGAACCGAGCCATGTTTCCCATTTTTGATACGTCTATTGTATACAGTGTATACCTGGTAATTAACCATTAACTAGTTATTAATGGTTTTTAATTAAGCTTACTGCTGTAACTATTAATAGTAATTAAGCTTACTGAATGGTTTATGGACCGAGCCATGTTTCCCATTTTTGATACGTCTATTGTATACAGTGTATACCTGGTAATTAACCATTAACTAGTTATTAATGGTTTTTAATTAAGCTTACTGCTGTAACTATTAATAGTAATTAAGCTTACTGAATGGTTTATGGACCGAGCCATGTTTCCCATTTTTGATGCGTCTATTGTATACGGTGGATACCTCTATATCTGGTACTACTACTACTACTAATAACTCACTGCAGCACCAAGCCGCCTGAGGCCAACACAGCTACGTACGCTCCTCCTCCAACCTAATCTACTTAAAGCCTCCCTCTTAACACCCTCCCAGGAAGTTCCCATTTCGTTTAAATCTTTATTTATGACAACCTCCCAACCCAGACAAGGACGACCTGCTTTCCGTGTAGCCCCAGACGGTTGGCCAAAAAGGAAAATCTTGGGTAATCTGTTATCCTTCATCCGTAGAACGTGGCCTAGCCATCTCAACCTTTCTTTCATTATAGCCCCAGAAAGCGGGATTGAACCACACTTTTCGTACAACCTACTGTTTGAAATACGGTCAGTCAGCCGGGTTCCCAGAACAATCCGTAGGCAATTTCTCTGGAAAACATCTAGTAAATTTTCATCTGCTTTTCGGAGTGCCTATGCTTCAGAGCCATATATCTGGTAATTAACCATTAATTAATTATTAAAGGTTTTAAGATTACTGCTGTAATTATTAATGGTAATTAAGCTTACTGAATGGTTTATGAACCGAGCCATGTTTCCCATTTTTGATGCGTCTATTGTATACGGTGGATTCTCAGTGTCATTGTAGTCCAAGTCGTAGTAATAAAACCTATCGTCGGCTGAAATAATAAAAGAGTAATTTAAGAGATGGACTCGCTAGGAAATTACGGTTAATTCACTCAAATGGTAAGGAAAAAACGAAAACTTCAAAGAACAAAATAGTTATTTAATTTTTTCTTGAAAACAGTTAATTTTTCATTTGTTATGCATTTCTTGTCTCTCAGGTATCCAAAGTTTCTTTTTTCTCTGAAAGCGCGTTTTCAATGATTTTTGAATTTTTGCAGGTGGTTACAACATCTTGGCTTTAATTTTTTCCGAAAATTTCGGTTATCATTTTACGCTTAATTTGATGCCATATTTATGCAAAATATCCCAAACCTTAATCAAATCAAAAAGATATCAAGCTTATTTGAGTTATGGACAAAAATTCCTTTTCTCTGGGCAACACCATTTAACTTTCAATTAAAGTAAAATATGATATGTCAAAACGGTAACAATGCACATAATCGCAGTCCTTAAAACAGATTCAAACATTGATACATTTAACAATAGATAAACTGGATATATCGAAAAAGAAATGAATAAATGTAAACCGCGTTTTTATTAGGATTTCATACTTCAATACCTCTAGAGCACGTAAATAAATATGCAGAGCAGACGTAACTCAGCAGCTAGTGACTATTGGAAACATATTTTAGCGGCAACTTCTAGGGAAATACTAGGTAAAAACTAGTTATGTTAGGTTAATTTTCCATGGAATATCGCCGCTCAAGCTATCTTCAGAAAACCTTAAATAGCGTGAAAGCAATTTCGATAAACTTTTTCTTCTTAAGATTAGATAGGATACTTCATTCCATGAATAAAAATTGTATCTATTACAGAGGAAGTTACGTTTATCTAGTTGGGATTCTTTGTAACGTGGGAGAGTAAGACACCCTCGATTTACCTGAAGTGCTGATCCTGCAGGTGATCCAGCATAGAGAGAGATGTGACTCTTCGCTTCCAGTCCAAAATATCCAGTGCAAGCAAAACTGCTTCTTAAAGGTTAGTACCGATCGTGGAGTGGTTTCAGGTAATGCTGCCCGCTCATCTTACCCGGGGCTTCCCATGATGGCGCTTCCAGCTATGTGCAGCCGAATTATAATTGAGTGTTGTGCTACTGTACTGGGTGTTTCTGATGACAAGCGGAATAGACGGCGAGCTTCAGGCGGCGAGCTGGCGAGATTTTCGGTGTCTGATTTGGTAATACCGTCAGTCAAGTGTTCGTGACAAATTTGTACCAATTGATATATTTTATTTGTCTCAAAAATTGTGCTTTTGCCAGATCTATGGAGTCACGAACAGAAGAAACAGCCGCCCAGGCCTCAGCATCGTAAAGGGAGTTTTGCGTGAGATTGTTAAAGATTCGTAGTTTTGTGTTTCGGTTGATGTTGCACTTTGATCACGAAAAAACGACATAAACACACCACGATTAACAAATTAGCGATACACAACTAAGCTTCAGTCGTCACTGAGTAGCTGTCTATAATAACAGATCCAAGGTAGATGAATGACTTGAAAACTTCAACAGCACGCCCACATACATCGAAAGCTGGTGACTTTGCGGTACTACCTGCGCGGAGTGCAAGCAAAACTGCTTCTTAAAGGTTAGTATCGATCGTGGAGTGGTTTCAGGTAATGCTGCCCGCCCATCTTATGCGGGGCTTCCCATGATGGCGCTTCCGCTACCTGCCCGGACAACAGTCATGATTTCTTTTCCAAACAGCTAATATTTAGTCTCACTTTGAGGGATTCTTCGAGTTCGACTGCAAAACAACATACCGGGCCAATAGCACCTACACGGCCACGATTGGATAAAATTTATTTTATATGAACAAAGGGGTGCAGCTCATCCTTCAATCCGCAACATTGTCAATCACCAAGTTGAAAGGTTCGGGAGCAATAGCACAGCCTTGCCATGTACCTGTATTTATTTGGAAACAGCTGTCGACGACCATTGACTTGAACAGAGCTTTTTTTACTAGTGTAGACTCCCTGGAACAAGCTACAGTATTTGGAAGTGTCAGCCCAAAAGAACGACGATCAAATGAGTCGAAAGCTACTTTATGTCAGTTTAGATAATGTATGTTGTAGGCCGGAAAACGGAGGTGTTTTCCGCCTCCTATTTACCTTTGTGTTTCCATAGCGGGATGATTATCCCATTCTTCTAGTCTTAAGGCGTAAGTTCGGTTGTCCAGTGAGGGAGTAAAGCCTATGCAGCCAAAGCAACATTGTTGTTCCTCTGAGTTTTAGAAGTTCGACAGGTGCCTTGTTGCATTTTATTCTCCACAGAGCATATAGTATCTTTTACTGAAGGGGGTCAAGCTCTAGTATATTCTCACGTGCCATTTGCTGAGCAGATTCTATTTAGGTGGGTTTAACGACGACACTTTTGGCATTTAGAGGCTTTGTGAAGTGCTGTTTCCACTGACTGAACTGCGAGTTTTAGTCTTCCAGCATTACCCTAGAGAAGGACTTAACTACGCATATATTTGCAGGTTTATCGCCACTGAGGTCTAGGGTATGCTTGCAATGTGAAATGACTGACTTTTCATGTGACATCTTCCGGCTCGTAAGCTTTTTTTCCACATATTTTTTCTTGTCTTGGTGAATAAGTGCATTCCTGATCCCACTTAACTGTCTGTAGGAGGATACACCTCCAGCCATCAGTATTATTGTGGGCAGAAATCCAGTCTAAAATATTTATTTTATATGCAGAAATCTATTTGAAGAAGAAGGTGAGTTTCAGAGATCCAAAAGTGACACTTAAGACTTGTTTAGGAAATGAATTTAAAAAAAAATAAATATTATTAGATACTTAAGAAGTGTGTAATACTTACATATTTGTAAAATACAACCAATAAGACATAGCAAATTTCTTCTTGATCTACAAGATCTGGCTAGTAAGACTTGCAGGACTAGGTTAGCTTGTCAAACACTGTTGGGTGTCATGGACAACACACAGTATAGCATCAGAAAAACACCCTTTCTCCTTTTATTTACTTTTAGACTTTCCATTTTCTATTGTTTTTTAAAAGTTTTTTCGAAGTATGCTTCAAATTTATTGGTTGTTTTTTTCATTATATCATTACAAGTTATTTTTGATGATAGTAAGTTTCATTTTGGGGAACCTGTTGCTAAAACTGGATGATCAGGTTAAAATTTACTGGTTCAAAAAAACAAAATGATTAAAGTAGACATTACGTTTCCCCCAATCAATATTGTTCTCTATTTTGAATAGTGTTGGACCCCTAGGCCAACTAGTTATAGGATAAACGTCCTTTTGCTCTTTCACAGGTCCCTCACAGCTTATTAATTTTTTTTTAAATCATTTCACGTTTTGTATAGATAAGCCAACCAACAGGCAGAAAATCCAGTTAGACCCTGAGTCGTAGGTAAGTCAGAATGCAAGACAGAGTTACATGGTATCCTTGCAGTTTTATAAAGATATTCGTTCATTGTAGAGTACAATTATGGTCAGGATTGGTCAGAATGTTAAAGGGATACTCCCCGCTCAGGAATTAGAGTTTTTGTTTGTGTGCAGTTTTTATGAGTCAATTTTTATACATCGAGCTAGCAACATTAAGTGTACCCTTTTTAAGCATTAGAAAAAGCAGTTAGACCGTCAGTAATCCACATGTCCTGGCACAATGCAAGACAGAGTTACCTGGTATCCAAGCAGTTTTATGAAATAGTCGTTGATTGGGGGTTACAATTATGGCCTTCGTCAGAATGGTCAGAACTGGTTAGAATGTTGAAGGGACACTCCCCACTAAGGGGTTATAATTTTGTTGGTGTAAAGTGATAAACAGTCCATTTTGTGCATTGAACTAAATGGTAGGCTTCATACAGTTTACTGGGTCTTTTTTTTCGCAACCTAGATTCAGTTTTTTTTTGTTTTTTTTTGAATGTCCGCCGCAACTTCAACTAGCAACATTAAGTACATTCTCCTTATAGAATCGAAAAAAGTTCTTCTTCCCCCGCTTCACATTGAACCAGGAATTAACGCGAGAAATTGAGGGCCTTGACAGAAAGAAGTTCTTGTGGGTGATTTACGTGTTTTTGAGATTAGAAACAGAGTAAAACTTTTCGCACGTCTACGATACATAAATAAGCACCATAGCGCTTATTTAATTTAAATACGTAAATTGAGCATATTATTTAGGATACTTTTGAAGTTGAAAACTGTTTCTGGCAAATCATTGGGAATTTGATGTGAGTTGTAAAGGAAGGTGAAAAAACTTAGTGATTAGGACTAAGTCTTCCTCCTCTTGGAAAAACAGAGATGACCGTCAGGTAGAATTGGAAGAGCTACAAGAGGTTTTGGAAAAGTCGAGTAGTATTGGAGAGGGGGTTCGACTGGGAGAGCCAGAGAAGGAGTTCCAGTTCCGTCCTATCAACTTTCTGAGGCACTTGGCCTAGATTGATAGGGAGGGAAGGGTGACTCCCTTCGGGTAGTCAGAGATCATGGTAAGTCCCCTCAGCAAACTAATCTTCGGCCAGTTATGATTACCTTAACAAGACCTAACCTTTATAAACTGAGGTCACTGGAAAATACTTTTCCCGTTACCAGTTACCACATATTTCCCCAGAAACCTTTTTCCTATAGCCCTATATGCAATTTAAACTGTCACTCGACACTTGTCCCTGTCTTGACTTTCCCATGGGGTGGGACCTGAAAAAGTTATGTAATGTTTCCTTGTGATTTGTGCCCCATCTTTTTTTATTCAAATCATTCCCGTATCTTACCAAGAATAATTCTAAACCACGCCATAAGGCAAATTTCGGTTTGATTAAGATGTGGATGTGTAAATGTAGCTAATCCCTCTTTACACCCGGTATCGTTTAAATGCTTGAATTCAATTTTTCGTCAATCTCCAACGTACATTAGAGAGGCTGAGAAAACGTCATAAATAATCGTGCTACAAGGCCCTGATAAGTGACAAGGCACATGCCATGAATACTTGTCCCTATTTGTTTTTTCTGTTTATTTCTGGTGAGTTGATGGGCAAATGAATATCCCCTCAGGTCAAGCCCGACAATATCATCGCTATATTAGCACAAAGCTAGAAAATTCCAAAGCTAGAAGAGATGATATATAGCCAATGTCTCCATTTATTATGCGGATATGTTGATTGTCAGTGGACCCTAGTCTAAGCAAATTTGTGCCTGCAGTAAGACACTGACTAGAGATGGAAGATTGGAAGTTATTTGAGATTTTAAAGTTGGTGTCTTTGTGTTTTGTATATCTTTTGCTGTTTGTTTTATTACGTTTTGAGATTCTGAATAATCAGGCGTGGTGGCGACTATTTATCATAGGCACGAGGTATCCCGGCCAAATTTATCACATAAATGTCCAGTTATTATTTTTTTATTCCCTCTAAACTTTTTCCTATTTTCCACGAGAATCTTCTATCGTCTTATATCATTGCACTTCCTGGCTGAAGGGCAAAGAAACGGAGATCAGCACCTCCGGTACGCACTGTAAAGCCTAATGCCGTATCCTTTACCTTTTTACCTTTTTCTATCGTCTTATATGAGTATACCAGCAAATTAAGACAGACAGAAATTCCAGCTAGAGAGTGATTCATCCATAAGTCCTGACACCAAGCAAAACAGTTGACTGTTCTCTTTGCAGTTTTGTTAACTAGTCATTCATCACGGGGAATTGAACAGTAATGGCCTTAGTCACAGTGGTCAGGATTGATCAGAATATCAAAGTGAAACATGTCACTCAGAGGGCAGTTTTCTGTTTGTGACTGGTTTTTATCAGTCCATTTTTGTATACTTTATTTAATACCAAGATTCATAAACTTCCGCACGTCTTTCATTAATATTTTTTGGGGAATTGCCTACGACTTTCGTTCTTGGTGAATATGTCTCCTATTTTGATTAGGGTATCTTGTGAGATACGATACTCAGAGGCTTTTGGAGCATATATAAGAGATACTCGTTCAATTATGCCTGTGACACCCCTCCCTAGCTTAGCTCCGAGCGTTGATACTTAGGTGGTGATTGACTAATACCGTTTCCGGGAAATTCCAAGAAGACCTATTCTATCGTTTTTTTCCACACACAATTGGGACGTTTCGGACGTCTACTGGATTTATTACCTCACTGATAGAAGAAGATAGTTGTCACGAAGGATTACTGAGAACTTGCGAGTTTGTTTGGGAGGTAAGACAATCTAACTCTATCGGTGTAATGACTGGCAGACATTAGTTTTGCAATCTGATGAGAATTTTATGTTTTAGCAGGGTAGTTCGCCCTGTGTAATGTGCAAGCGAATAAAAGACATCAATCGTGTACTTAAAAGGTTAACTTTTGAGTTCTCTCTATTAGAAATTTATGACTTTGTGTTTCAAACTTTTGTTTTAAGGCGGATTATAAGAATATTCGCCCAATTCAGTACTGACTATATGGTATAGCCATATTTCGGGAGAATCCACGGCACCAATTGAGGTCTGAGAGCCACACTAGAATAAAAAGGTTAAGATCTCTCAGAAGGAAGGATTGCTAGAATTAGACATTAACTCGAGTAAATTTCATACAGTACATCAGAGAAAAGACTCATTCGATATGTATTTGATCACAACGCCAGCAAGGGACATCCCAATGAGATCCCAAGAATGTGAGACATCATTTTTTTCAGCCGTTAAGAGAAAACGTTCACACCCAGTGGAGCCATTCGCTAACCAACCACGGGTATAAAGATCCCAAAAAAGAAAAAGGTCAGACCCAGTGGAGCCATTTGCACTCCAACCTCGGTTATAAAGATCCCAAAAAAGAAACCTTCAGACCAAGTGGAGCCATTCGCACTACAACCCCGAGTATAAAGACCCCAAAAGAGAAAAGTTTACACCCAGTGGAGTAATTTGCACATCAACGACGGGTATAAAGATCCCAAAAAAGAAAAGGGTCAGACCTAGTGGAGCCAGTCGCACTCCAACCACGGGCAATAAGATCCCAAAATGAAAAGTTCAGACCCAGTAGAGCCATTCGTACCACAATCAGGGTATAAAGATCCCAAAAAAGAAAAGATCAGACCTAGTGGAGCAATTCGCACTCCAGCCACAGGTATAAAAATCCCAAAAAAGAAAAGTGCAGACACAGTGGAGCCTTTCGCATCACAGCCACGGGTACAAAGATCCCACAAAAGAAACAGGTCAGATACAGTGGAGTCATTCGCACTCCAACCGCAGGTATAAAGATCCCAAAAAAGAGAAGTTCCAACCCAGTGGAGCCATTTGCACCATTACCCCGGGTATAAAGATCCCAAAAAAAGAAAAAAATCAGACCCAGTGGAGCCATTCGAACTGCAAGCACGAGTATAAAGATCCCAAAAAAGAAAAGGTCAGACCCAGTGGAGCCATTCGCACTCCAACCATAGGTATAAAGATCCCAATAAAGAAAAGTTCCGACCGAGTGGAGCCATTCACACCACAATCACGGGTACAAAGATCCCACAAAAGAAACATGTCAGATCCAGTGGAGCCATTCGCACTCCAACCACGGTTATTAAGATCCCACAAAAGAAACAGGTGAGATCCAGTGGAGCCATTCGCACTCCAACCACGGGTATTAAGATCCCAAAAAGAAAAGTTCAGACCCAGTAGAACCATTCGCACCGGAACCATGGGTATAAAGATCCCAAAAAAGAAAAGGTCAGACCCAGTGGAGGCATTCGCACCCCAACCACTGGTTTAAAGATCCCAAAAAGAAAAGTGCAGACACAGTGGAGCCATTCACACCACAACTACGGGTATAAAGATCCCAAAAATGAAACGTGGGATGAATTTTACGAGACACAAGTCAGAAAGAGTTATTTCGGGAAATAGAATATTAGAAACGAAATAGATATTATTTTGAAATTCGATGGTCAAAGAATATTATACTTTACAGTGGCTAATGCGTATTGAAAATATTGAGGCCAGTGAACATGACCCAGAAAAATAGATAGATACATGAAGATGCCTAGCATGGTCTTCATACCAATTTGCCGGATTAAGAAAAAAAACACATACTCGATTAATGGGATAAGAATCATTAATTCAAATATAAATTAAGGGCGCCCAAATAGTGGCAGTAACATTGACTTGCTTTCGAATCGATATCATAAAAATGTAAAATCATAACTTTTTATGAAAGTTATAAATAATACGGCGCAAAAAGATGGAGCCGACAAAAAGGAAAGGGAAAGAAAAGAGAAAGCCGACAGAAAAGATGATCAATTGATGAAACTCATAGAAAGCATCTCCCAAACTATGCTACTGCAGTTGTCGGCAATATATTCAATCAATCAATCAATTTGTTGATACTAAAAGAAAAAACTATTACAAAAATAAAGTGGTTACTAGGCCAAAGAAGCTTTGCTTGTAATGGATCACAGAGAACAAGAATAAAACACTATTATAAAATATATATATACAAAAAAAAAAAAAAAAAAAAACTAGACAAGACAAGGACATTGATTAGATAGGATATTTAACAGATAGAAGATTTAGAAGGAGATTTTAACATATAGCTGAAAATGATTTTAAAAGAAGAGAAGAGACATACAAATTAGGAAAGGATTAATAAAGAGAGATTATTGAATTGGAAAGACCCGACGAAATAATGCCTTAGCAGAAAGAGAAAGAGGGACATCCGAAGGGATGGAGTTCCATAATAGAATTGATTGATATACTGGAGACCTCTGGGCTGCTGTAGAAGATCGTTTTGGTAAAATAAATCGTCGAGAAGAATTACTTAAAGAAGAAAAGTACCTACCTGAGCCTGTCCGTGAGAAAAACTGCTGTAGGGGCGGTGGGAGAGTACCTAGAAAAGCAGAATGCGCAAAACAAAGAGTACTTTTACCTATAATATGGTCCAGCGGAGCTATTCCAGTATCATTATAAAGATCAGAGGAAGGGTAAAGCCGAGGGAGAAGAAAAGTAGCCTTCACTGCCCTATTTTGGGCTCTCTGAAGTGAGCAGAGAAGAGAAGAGAGCTCCGGGCTGCTGTAGAAGATCGTTTTGGTAAAATAAATCGTCGAGAAGAATTACGTATTACCCCAGACAGAGCAGCAATAAGAAAGGTAAGGATAAATAAAAGCATAATAAAGAGAAACCATAATATCAGGAGGAAGAAATGAGTTAATCCGGTGCAACATTGAAGACTGGCGGAGGATTAAAGAATGGATGTGAGTTATATGCGGTTTAAAAGAAAGAAAACAGTCAAGATACACACCAAGAAATTTCACCATAGTAGCTTGTGGTATAATATCGTTCGCAAAAGTCAGGGTGATTGGCTCCTGCACGTCTCGCATACGGTAAGGGGTCCTGAAGTTGGCAATGGCACTCTTTCGGCTGTTAAGAGCCATACCATTTGACCAGCACCAATCCTTTACTTTATCAAGAAGACCTTGAGCTATAGAAGTGGCAGATGGCAGGTCCACTGCAGCAATGAAAAAGTTACTGTCATCAACAAAAAGAACAGGGTGAACATGGGGATGAAGACCATCAACAAGATTATTAATATAAATTAGAAACAAAAGTGGTCCAAGCACAGAGCCTTGTGGGACACCTTTCAATACAGGCAAATTAGAGGAAGAAGTACGGTTAACCAAAACATACTGAGATCTCTCTGAGAGGTAGGACCTAAACCACTCTAGTGGGACTCTATGCACTCCAAATAAAGATAGTTTAGACAGAAGTACATTGTGGTCAACCATATCAAAGGCCTTTGAAAAGTCGAGAAATAGACCCAAAACACACAAGCCCTTGTCCAGATTAACACGCAAAAACTCAGTTGCATCAGAAAGTGCATGCAAGGTAGAGAATGAGGGACGAAAACCATACTGATGGTTAGTGATGAGAGAATTTCCAACAGTCGAATTAGTACTAAATACAAATGAAGAAAGTCGACGATACACTACTTTTTCAACAACCTTTGAGATGACGGGATGAAGAGAAATAGGTCTGTAATTTGAAATTAGAGAAGAATCACCTTTTTTATGTAAAGGTACAACAGTGGCAACTTTAAATAAATGAGGGAAAATACTAGAAGAAAAAGTGTGAAAATACCAGAAGAAAGAGTCAGAAAATGGGTGAGATGGTTATTCAAACGAAAACTATCAACTGTACAACTGCTTGGAAGTTGAGAAATAATATTAGAAATCTCAGTAGTACTACATGGGGAAAGGAACTTACTCTACTCGGGGGTGGAATGAGAACTGAGGGAAGTGTGGTGAAATACGAATAGAAGGCACTTGCTAAAGGTTTTTTTGTCCACAACAGATCCATCAGCTTTCCTATAAAGAAATGGGGAAGATTGTTTGAGTTTCTTGCGGGAGAGAGCTTCATTAATTACAGTTTAAACCTTGCGCAAATTCCCTTTACACTCATTAATTCGACGCGAAAAATACAGCTTTTTTGCTAAACGAACTGAAGAAGTGAGCCCATTTTTGTACTATTTATACTTCAGAAGATCTTCCTATGTCTTACTTTTACATGCAGCCTTGAACAAAGACGCCTTCATATGGGTTGCATTGATCAGACCTCTAGACATCCATGGGCATTTAGGTGTAAAATTCCTTGGCCTCTTTCTCAGAGGAAAATGCTTATCCAACAGAGTTCCCATACGACACAAAAAAATCTAGTTACACAATCAGCATCATTAGCTTCAAGAACACTAGACCAATCATTACTCTGAAGACTATGTATTAAACTAGAAATTTCTTTATCTGTAAAAGTTCTAAAAGAAGACTCGCCTTTCTCATTCACAGTAATCTCTGTTTTAGGCACAATAGTGATAGATAAATAGGGAAGTGATCAGAAAGATCAGTGAAGACAAGACCAGAAGAGAACTTCAAATTAGGAGAATGAGAAGTGAAAATATTATCTATTAAAGTGGCAGAATTTCTTGAAGGGTTAACACGAGAAGGAAAAAAAATTGAAGGAAGTAGCCCAGAAGAAGAAAATAAATCAAAAAGATGGTCACGTTCATCATTTGATCCAACATTTAACATATTACAATTAAAGTCTCCCAAAACAAATCCGTTTTTTAGAGAAAGTCCCCACACCAGAAAGCTGATCAAGCAAATCATAGAACAGATGTGTTGGAAAAGGAGGCGGCTTATAAAACAAACAAACAGTATCACATACAAACTAACTTTTCAGATCAATAACAAGAGATTAAACTGTCCTACTATTAGACACCACCGATGTAAACAAGGATTCAAGGTCAGATCTTTTACAAAATTCAATACTAGATTTTATAAACAAAGAAATACCCCTAGAACACTTTGTTACCACTCTAGGTACATGAATAGCAATATAACCATGCATATCATAAGCTGTAAAATTATCACTGTCAGATAACCATGTTTCCGTCAAGCCTATGACATCAAAAGGGCAAGAATTATCAGACCGCAGATATGATTTAAGACTGTCTCACTTATCTCTTATCCCACGCACATTCAAACAAAATACATTAAAGCAACTGTTTGAAGAGAGTGAGGGCATAATGTTATCACAATAATCAATGGTGTTGTGATAATTACAGCTAGAACTAACCATAGATTCAAGGAGAGGGTCAAGAGCGTGTGCCTCTTGTTTACCAGCACTACTTGGTTGATCAAATATAACTGAATTAAGAATAGAAGAATTCATAAGGAAAGAGAAATCACCCATATTTATCTCACATAACAGAGACACACAATACCTTCACAAATGACACAATATCCATAGTACACTTGAAGGTGATGGAATCATAAACAAAGATAAAGAAATATCAGTGGGATGGCAAATATTACCCAAAGTAAAGGGTCGAATAATGTGGCACCAGTCAGAAATAGATGAGCTGCAAGTGTGCAGGCGTGACAAACAATGACAGAAATCAGGCTACATAAAGGCAATAGGATCTCAAACAAATATAAAGAGACATTAGTAGGATGGCTCATAATATTTGAAGAATAGGCTAAATTTACAATATGGGACCAGTAAAATTTATGTGAGCTGTAAGTGTGCTGACATGACAAAAGTGTGATAGAAAATAGCATACATGAAGTTGATAGGAACACAAACAAATATAAATAAGTATCAATGGTATGACACACAATGTTCAAAGTATTAGACCAAAATAGATATGAGCAATAAAAATTATGTGATCTGCATGTGAACACACAAAACAAAGATATGGTAGAATTAAGGCAAAATGAAGGTGATATGATCACAAACATAAACAAGGAAATAATAGTGGGATGGCATATATTTATCAAAGTATTGGCCAAGAGCATAGTGTGGAGCCAGTCAAGATTATAAGATCTGCAATTATGCTGACATGACAAAAATATGATAGGAATTGGCCTACATGAAGGTGAGAGGGTCAAAAACAAAAATAAAAAAAATTCAGTATGATGGCCTATATTAATCATAATATTGGCCCAAAATATAATATGGGGCCAGTCAAAATTCCATGAGCTGCAAGTGTGCAGACATAACAAGAACATTCTAGAAGCCATGCAACATGATGGTGATAGGATCACAAACAAAAATAAAGATAAATCAGTGGAAAGGCACAAAGAAAAATCAGTGGAAAGGCACATATTAATTAAAGGAGTGGCACAAAATATAATGTGTAACCAGTTAAAATTATGTGAGCTATAAGTATGCTGACATGACAAGAGTATAACAGAAAGCAAGCTACATGAAGGTGGTAGAATCACAAACAAACATAGAGCAATATTAGTGGGAAGGGACATATCATCCAAGATATTGCCCCAAAACATAATATAGCACAAGACAAAATTATGTGAAGACAGTGAAGAGTGAAAGAGGAAAAATGTAGGAACATAAAATAAATTCATACAGAAACAATTCAACACATTATGACAAAGTGAACTAAAATCCATCACTTTAATTCTCTGCATTTGCAGCACACAAATCAATTTCATCCTGATCACTGAACTTAACTACTCTTCCAGACTGAGTTTTATACAGGATATCACCTTTACTGGACCAAACATTATGTAAACCAAGCTTTGACTTGGCATATGAAAGAAGCTGTAAGCATGGTTTAGTAAGCATCTCAGAAAATAGTGTCCCATATTCTTTCAAATCCTTCTTTTGTCTGAGAAGCAGTTGGCAAATTCGTAAATTACAAAATTCTACAACTATGGGTCTGGGTTTGGCAGATGGTTTGCCATTTTTTTTGGCTGATATAACATCAGACTGGGTAATTGGTATGCCAGGAAATTTCCTAGCACATAGTGACATGACATCTTCTTTCACCCCAAAGACAATAATTTGGTTGCTCAAAGCCTGCTGTTCAAAACGGTCATTTAATCTTGCCAGGTTAGACTGGATAGGCCTGAAAGAGCTCGCAAGGTCTTTCATTGATGACCCTAGAGTAGCCAAAGAAGATTCAATTGAAGATATGCGTTTATTATAGCTTTCAAGGGTTTTATCAACTAGACTACTAAGATCTAGACTGAGGCCAGCACACACATCCTGCTTGATTGCATCCAGCTTATCTGAAGTGACATCATGTTGCATGAATGCCTGTTCCTCTTTCATTTTGGTCACAGCCTCATCTACCTGGGTAGAGATCTTGGCCAATATGAGGTCATCAAGTAACCCTTTCACTGAAGATTTAAGGCTGTCAGGATGCAGTAATAATAATAATAATTTATTTATAACCCACAAAGTACATTAAACTGTGGAGTAAACACACAAAAAAAGAAAAAACAAGACAAAAAACATAACAACATAAATAACATAGCAGCATAACAACATACAACATAAATAAATTACCTCCATTCAAAAAATGGCCAAAGAGGGTCAAAAACACCGATCATTTGCCGAGTTTTAAGACATATATCTTTAGATAAATGTTTCAGTCGCGAGGGCGCATCAACGATGTCAAATTTAGAGACGATTGTATGATTCCGATACCACCGAGGCAGACGCAGCAAATACTTGCAATACTTAAAATATCCTGAGCGTATTTTCTTTGTATCCTTCTTGCGAAGGAGGAAAGCAAAACCAGAAAGATAAAAAACAGTAGGGGCACAAAAACTAGAATAAAGACGGCATAGTCCATTTCAGTTATACCGACCACGATTTGGTGAAATTTTCGCGTATCCAACCCGCATACTTTTCAGCACGCTGGACGTAATAGCGGAGCAAGTAGACGAAAGTGACGTGGGAAAAGAGAGACCCAACCATTTAATACTTGCTGAACATGGTATAGTTGAAGAACCCAAGCAAAGAGGTGATGCTGGTGGAGGACTCCCAAAACACAAAAACTCACATTTGGAGGCACTAATTGAAAGGCCTACTGTGGATAGTGCGGCTGAAAGCCGGTAGAAGTTGGTAATTAGACTTTTTTCCGGCTAAGAAGCAGAACATCATCAGCATATGCAACGTGACTAATGCCTAAATTATCATTGTAAAAAATTGACGGTTGAAGACGTTGGAGACATGAAGCTAAAACACATTTAAAAATGCTCGGGGATAACACGGCACCTTGCCTAACGCCTTTTTTAACAGGAATATACTCCCCTACCGTACCATTCCACTTCACCCTAACTGAAGAATTAGCATACCAATACTTAAGCACGGAAACAATAGAAAGGTTAACACCCGAGGCTGCTAGAGAAAACAAAGCATTTGAATGAATTACATTATCAAAAGCACTAGATATGTCAAAAGTCAAACAATACAGGGGACTTTTTTGAGCAACAGCTTGTTTCATTAGCCGACCCACAATATGGTGAGCTTGAAAACAGCCCATACCTTTAACCTAACCAAGCTGGAAGGGTGTAAAATTGCACTTGGAGTTAATGGCCGGTAGCAGTACATATTCAAATACCTTACTAACAAAACAAGACACAGTGATAGGACGATAATTAGAGCAAGCACTGGGGTCCTTACCCCTCTTGACTATGGGAGATATACAACCGGACAAAAAACTATCTGGCACAACGGACTGTGCCAAACACATCTGAAACAATAATTGCAAATGCTTCAGCAGTTCAGGACAATCATAAGCAAAAAACTTGAAGCAAAGACCATCACTATCGAGAGACTCAGACTTATTCACTTGCATAAGAGCTCGGAGTATAACACCAGATTCCACCGACAACACTTGAGATTGGTTGATACGAATTGGGAGGATTGAGTTGACAAGTTTTGTAAAATGATTTTGGAGATTAATATTAAACGAAAGCAAAATGTTTTTATAATGAGAAACGAAGTCACATAGCCGAAGAGACGAATTAATTGGAGGTGAACACTTAACACTGTTTATAACACGATCCCAGGATTTCTTGTCACAAGGACCATCCCAGGCATTCAGTCTCGCTCTACGCAGGGAATATTTGTTCTCTCGTTTGGTTTTCTGTTTTATTTGATGTACTGAACCAGAAGAAGGACGATTACAGGCTATCCGCATACGGAGCCAGAACTTAGCTTTTTGTTTAGCTATCTTCACTTTAGGATGAACTTTCCAAAAGGGATTGCGAGTACCCGTTCGCACGCACTCGGAGGGACAGCTGTTTTAGCGGCAGACTTTATACAGAACACTATTTGCTGATAATACGAGTTGATATCTATCCGAGTTGAAGTTGTAGATACAGATGTTTGCAATAAGTGGAAAGGCACTTTAATAGATGATAATAACTGGGACAATGTCAATACATAAAGTGGAACATTGGTATTTTCCCAATTTAACTTTGAGAACCACTTGGGAGAGTTACGTTGCACAGAGGTCGCCATGGAGCAAGATAGTTGGCACGTGATTGGTAAATGACCGTCGTCGATTTTAGAGTCTTCCACATGAACTATTGATGAAAGTAGAGTTGAATCTGACACAATTACATGATCAAGGTTGGAAGTAAGACCACCACGATTGTGAATATAAGTAAATAGAAGATCTTTATCAGCAAGATGGAATCCTCCAGGTAGTGAATCGAGAAAGATTTCAGATCGGTTGGAATTAGATAATAAGTCAGTGTTCATGTCGCCGGCGAGAACCCATTTGGTATTTTGTTTTGAAAGGTCGCTAAGTAGTGTTCGTAGGCGATTACATGCTTGTGAAAAACTAGACAATGACCGCACAGTCTTTTTATTACAGGGGAAATAAATGTTTATAAATGCGGTATCACCACATTTTATCGCTAAGATGTTAGCGTCGCTTTGCAATAATATCGGCTGAGTCTTGTGTCTGAAATAGATGGCCAGACCTCCTGATAGTCTTCCACGGGTTTTTTGGGCGGCTCTCAAGAAGGTATAATGGGTCCGAGAACGCTTTAGGCTATCAACATTCACTTTAGAGAGAAGGTGCTCCTGTAAAAACACAATATCATTTGCAAGTAGCTCACTTATCAGTAGATCCTTGTCTTTTGTACCATTAATATTAAGGGAAACAAAGCTAAACGGAGTTTGAGCATTCATTTATTAGCGTTGTTGAGAGCCGATCGGAGAACTTTGCATTTCAGGCTAAAACTTACGTGTTCCATAGTGCAATTTGCACATTTTGGTGAGGCTTGGCAAGGGTTTTCCTTGGAATTCACATGAGGGCCAGAACATCTGGAACACTTGGGATGTGCTGGTGAGCTGGGACAAGCTCCAATCAGGTGATCAGTACATTGACAGCGAAAGCATCGACGCGAAATGGATTGAAAGGGCTTAGCGCGAAAAATTTCATACCCAATACGGATTCCCGACTCCAAAACCGCGTTCAGAGCGGTTTTGTCGACGAACTCGAGGCGAAAAGTACGAGAGTCGCCGATTTGACTAGTACTAATTGACTACTATTGTAATTGTACTAATTGTACTAATTGACTAGTACCGATTTGACTGGAGGCCACTGAGGCCTCCAAATCAGCTCTTGAATAATTATGGGGTATATCCCGGACCACAGCTAAAGGCTTTTTATCAATCACTCTGGCTCCAACGTTAGGGATGGAGCTAGTAACAGCTTCAGCAAGCGAGTCGGCTGAGCGCTTATCGCGTACCATCACAACCCAGCTTTTGCTATGTGGCTTAGATTTTAGACTTATGATTCCGTCATGACCATCCAACGTTTCGAGCTTCTTCATGCGAAGGATAGGGTCGTTGAGCTCCGGGGGTGGGTTTCTTACAACGGCAGCGTAGGACGGTTTTTTCGTATTTTGAGTAGGGGCTACAAGCTTAGACTGTCCCTCTGTAACCTTGGACGCAATATCACGCAGCTGTTCAAGGCAAGAATTCACCTTGGCACTGAGGGTACTGAAGGCATCGACAGGGATCATTGGCACTTCGCTGGGACATTTGATAACAAAGTCCGGAAGCTTTATGTTCTGGGAATCGCACTTTACAAGCGAAGAATTAATGTCCGAAGCACAGTTTAATGCAGCATTGGCTCCTACGCGCTTCGATGGGACTTCATTCGGAAAAAGCTTTAAAAAAAGCAATTTACGGATCTCACCAAGAGAAGAAGACTCGAAGAAATCGGCCAAGTACTCTTTTATCGTATCGGGCGAAACTCCTTTAGCAAAATTTTTCAGTACAAAGCACAGGATAGGATTGTAGAAAAGTTCATCTTCGTACCAATTACCAATTCCCATTTTCTCTAGATTGAAGGTTCACTTGCGAGAAGTAAGGGAAGCGTTGGAGGCTGCCTACCTTGTCCCCGCAATTTAAGGGACAAGCCCGGCGGGTACCACGGCTCTTGCAAACAGCTCTCCCCCACCCTTCTGCTTACTTTTCTCCTCTCACCTTTATCGTAACGCAATCGTCTATAATATCGGAAATTATAATTATTTTTGCAACTGCTTAATCCTGACCTATATCATATATAGGTCATGAAAATATCGATAAGAGAAATCACTGTTCCCAAGGGAATTTTCACTCAAGTCTGAAAATAATCCGCTTATTTATAATTCTTTGGACACTGAATTAATTATTATGAAAATATTGGCTATATGTCATGTAGAGACGATAATCCTTTACCAAATATTAGTGATAGGTTCAATCCAAAAATAGGTCCTCACACCTTGAACTCTGAATCAATACTGATTCAATACATGTTAGTCAGCATGAGTATTTGCTTTGAAACGGATTCTGATCCAGAGAATTGGAGTGAGCTGTCTGACCTAAGTTCACGGGGTGGCTTGATTTGACTTTTCATTACTTACTTAATGTGAACAACAAGACAGGTACAGAGTAAGCAGTGTCATATGGCAGGCTGGGTATAAGGCAGGATATGGTTCAAAATCTAGCAGCAAATTTCAAATAACAAAGCAGGAGCAAGTTAAAATTGGCATAGGTCTCACCTGATGAGTCCCCTCTTACACCCCAGGGGTAGGGGCTGCTTAGTATGCTTGCCTTTACCCACTGGTAGTCTTTCTTTAAATCTAATTAGTAGTTGACTGCTGAAGTTCTGTTACTGACAGGGTTGCCAGAGATACAACCACAGTGCTACTTTTACACTTTTGGATCAAAGCATTACTTCTTGTATACTCTCTAAAAAATTACTGATTTTGCATTATTTTTGTTAAAAGAGGTAGTTGTCGCCCAAAAAAGCAATTTCACAAGGACGTTACATAAATTTGAAACTATTATCGGTCAATGCACTCGATATTTTAGATTTTGGGTTAAGCAATTTTGATGTTTTATATAGCAAATCTCCTGATTCCTCTTCGGTCCATAAATATAAGATTTAGACGAATTCAGAAATATAACTTTTTAGAATTGAATATATCCAACTAAAATCATAAGCAACGTTCAATCATTTGCCCTGTGGTCTGAACCTTTTCCTGAAATTTGAAACCTGTATATATTGACGATCAGTCATGATAACGAGCTCAATTTTATGCATATTTTCCTTTAAGAAGTCTATTGCTATAGTATGTGTTTTGACTGGTGATGAGCATGGTTTAATTCTGCAGCAAAGGAATGCTGAGAAGATACAACAAATTGCTAGTCTGTTCCATTTTTATAATGTCATTTTCATATTCAATTTTGCACATGCATTGCTTCTTCAATGCTTATCCACAATTATCAGAATAGAGCATCACAACTAGTCTAGAGATGAATCCTAAATTTACGCTTTCTGAAAAAACCTCACTACGCAACTGAATGCTAAAGACAGTTATAAACATTTTGAAATCTTTACTCACGCGTATGGCCCCTTATGTCGGCTTCAGCTGAAGTAATCACTTCACCCATATATTCTACCACAAAGGTGTCTTTGGCTATGACTTGCAGGGCTTTGACGGCCCATCCTTTAGCTTCAGTTTTAAATAAAGACAACTTTACCTAAAAAAGAAAAACTATAAACTAATTCTGAATTATTTCCAGTAAGGACGAAGAGCGGGATAAGACATAGCTAGAACATTTGCCTGTTCTTTTATCAGTGAACCCTGCAACCACCAAACAAGTTATGTGCACTCAAAATCAGTAACACAAGGTTTTTTTTTTGCGGGAGGGGTGAAAAATTTATTAAAACTTTCCAGGGTGAATTATAATCCAGTTTTGAACATGTGAGGAAAACTTAAAGCAAACAGAAAATGTATCCAGATAATTTAGCAGTGTAACAAAACAAATAAGAAAAGTGTTTACAAAGAGTTAGGTCCTCCCTCCAAGGAGAATTCTCGCGAAATAATCCTTAAAGTTGGACATTTTAGCAAGTACAAAGTTAATGATTCGAAAATAAGATATTTAGCAACTTTAACAGAGTGCGGTTGGATTGCCTGCAAGAGGAAGTACTTCCTACAGAGCACTTGAAGAACAAATTTGTAAAGCATGGATCTTCATCTGAAATAGTTTCCCGATGGAGGTTATCCCTGTAAAACCGCCTTTTAATTCCTTTAAAGGTGAGTTCAGTTAGCAGTATCCTACGGAAAGGACCTGGGTAAGAGGTTACCTAGTGGCATATCATTCCTTGAGTTTCTAGCAGCAAATCGTCATGATCGTAGTCATAAAGAAAGGGTCTTGTAAACTCAAAATATTGAGTATTGGAGAATTCATTATAGATACAATATACAAAATCCCGAGGTTTGAAAAAATATGCGTCGTTTTGCAGTAACAGTATGGTAGATTGCCTGAACTTCCAAAAATATCCAAATTTTTGAATATCCCTAGGATTTAAATTCAAATTTTGGATGCCGTATGTATTTTTTTCAAAATATACCTGTTTACCATGAGTTTTGATGAGCAAAGCTCCCCTCACAAATATGGGAGCCATTTTCTATTTATGTTTCGTCAAAAATTAAAAAGAAAAAAAGGACATACGTGACCTCAGCATGAATACTGAACTGATGGATATTTGGTTCCTGAGATAGCCTACTCTTAAAACGTTGAAACTGCATAAAACACGCAATAATGTCTAAAATATAAAGATTCTGAAATTTTGTGTTGGTGATGAGGATTAGACCACACAGTATAACTAGAGACTCTTTCGTTCTATTCCACTTCCTGTGAGCAATACTCCACACCAGAAATACACACCCCCCTGATGGTTCTAACTGGTCTACTGGGGACCGCGTAGTATAACTAAAGACCCCTCTTGTCCCTCTGGACAAAAGGGTTAATTTTTGTGGGACGTATAACACTTTCATACCTCTTCACAACCAAACTGGGAAAAACACGTCAAAAGCTAAAGATGTGACTCGAGACTATTTTTGGACGTTCTGGGTACTTCAGGAGGCAAGGATAATCCTAAGTTTAACATTGTGGTTTGAAGTTTTGAAGGGACTTCAGAAGCACACAGGGGATCGAGCACACAGACAAAGCAGCACAAAACCACTGCAAACACCGGTATGACTTTTATTTTTATATATATTTTTATATTTTATTATTATTTTTTTTTTTCACTTTTAGCACATTTAGATTTTGAATCATTAGCAGCAACAACGGGGTAAAAAAGATAATAATAAATAACACAACATTTAATAAGAGTGCTGCAGAACAACGGATGCCTATCTCCAAGAAGATAATATAATATTATTGAAAAAAACTTCCGTAGAAAAAGTAAGAAAGCCTCTTCAGTCAAACCGGTGACAGAAAATTTTTACATTTTTTCCAAACCAATGCTTGAGAAACTAGGCCCAAATAAGTGTGTTCTAATGATAAGTGTTTAAAATTAAGAATCCTCTAACCCCGGAAGACACGAGCGTGGATTAAGATATTTTACTTGATTATCTTTTATTTGAGTCAACTTTCTTTGAACTTGAAGCCTCTCAGCCCTTAAAAAAACTGAATGAGACTCAAATAGAATCAACATTGACTTCAAAAACCATGCTTGGAGGCGGGGAGGAGGACACTGCAAACACCAGCCCCAGTTCCAAAAAGAAACGTTAAGGAGCGATATGAGCTGTGAGATGGAAGTTCTCAGGCCAGCACTGCTTCTGACGAACGATGTTTGCTATCGACAGCCATAGAGCAGTGGATAATCCGTCTCTCTTCTTTGGTGGATGCTTGTCCAAGATGGGGGGGGGTGTGGTCATCAAAGGAATGAGGAAAGTATTAGTAGACGTTTAGAAAGGGAAAAAAGAGATCAGCAAATCCTGTCTGCAATTACCATGAATATTGGGTCCCAAATTGTCAATAGAACTAGTCCTGAGGATGGGGGAGTATCTCTAGTGGTTATGCTAGCACTGGAAATGACAAAAAAAGGCTCAGTTTGCTGGACAAAAAAACAAGTTTCACGGATTCTGCGAAACTTATATCAACGAGATAAGGAGTCTTGACGAAAGTTTGAAAGAAGTGAGCAAAGATCGTGTTGTAGATATACTGGACAATTCAATAGAGAAAGCAATCATTTTCTTTGTCCACACATTTTCTCCCCTAGACTGGATGGCATTAAAACAGGGTTCGATGAGATAAAAATAACCGCACTGATGAAAGAAGAGATAATTGGTGCTGAGCCAGGATACCCAGGAGTAGCACAATAAGAACCACCTTAATAGCAACTTTCGGCATGAACCTCCCCGGGTGTGTGCTACAAGAAAGGTTAGTTAGACCTATGGTGGCCTGCAACGAATTCACTGGGCGGTAGAGTATAAACAAAATCAGGCCTTAGCCATTGACTTGATAAACAATCACTTAGCCATTGACTTGGATCCACGTGAACCTGGATGAAGAAATTGAGAACCAAATTGTATGATTCCCCATTGATAAAAGAGGAAGCATGCTTCTCACAACAGCTTTATAAGAAAAAAAATGAACGATCTTGAACAAATGAATGTACAACTTTGCCCTCAATAGTAGGAGATGAGACTTTATCTTCATCACAGGCATGAGACTATATTTTCATCACAACCTTAAGATTGCTCAATACTAGTATGCTAGTCAAAAAAATCAAATGCGGGCAGATCAAAGTGCATTATTACCATGCAGTGAAGGTCAATAAACTGATGGATTGTGTACACTTTAATATTATCATTCGATCCAAACTCGCATCACAAGCAGTGGGAAAACTCAGATACAAATGAGAGAGGATGCGAGCTTCTAGATTATTTGGCCGGAGAAAATACAGGTGTTCGATGCCCGTATTCGTGACAAAAAGAAAAGAAGTGGTCGATTTTGCATCAATTCCTTGCCAATATAATAATTTAGTTCGAAAATTGTGCGGGAGCGATATCCTATCCTTGTAAAACCATTGGATTATAAGATTTATTGTACACCATATGTGCATAACAAGCAACAAAAGAGGAGCCTTGGCTTTTAGAAACTCGAACCTCTGGAGAACGTTGAAAATTCAACGGTTACAAAGAGATTGTCGACATGCATCAAAAGCGACAAAAGAGGAGCCTTGGCTTTTGAAAACTCGAACCTCTGGAAAACGTTGAAAATTCAATGGTTACAAAAAGATTGTTGACGTGCATCAAAAGCAACAAAAGCGAAGCCTTGGCGCACACATCATTTAACCAAAATGGAGAATACAACCAAAGCAGCAATTTCGAATTATAATTGGTTACTCCAAGTAGATCTTCTGGACGCTTCAGCCGGCACAGCCGGTCCTAAGGTCAAAGGTAACAGTCCTAAAAACCAAAAAATGCTAGAACGCCACACAAAGAAACTGGATAACTTGTAGAGAAGCATCAGCAAAAAAAGCATAACAAACCATTTTCTTACCCAGGTGGATTTCATGAGGATAAGGAGATGGAAGTAGAAAGACTTATAAGGGCTTACACCAAGGAATCTTTCAACAAAAAGTCAGAGGGTTTTATAGTGTGGTTAGATTCTTTTGATTCTCTGTACTTACTAGCTCTTTGTACCTAATCTTCTTTCTCTTTTGTACTTTACTTCTTTCTATTTTAAAGTTTATTTTTCTTAATATTATTGAATAGACCTTGGCTATGAAGATATGCATTTTCTGCCATTCTTTGCTGTCAGCAAAAGATGCAACTGGCATCTTTTGCTGGCATCTAGGAGCTAACTTCTAGCCTTCTAGAGCAGAACAGTATGAGGAAGTTCAGAGAGGAACTAACTTGGCTTAGACAGAGAATTCTAAAGCACCTTGGATTTCGATGGTAAACTCTGGTTAATGCTGTCATGTCTGTTCTCGAAGAGTGCAGTACACTAAAAGATACTTGTTAAAGCATTTCTCTTCCCATTCAAAATCTGCAAAGAAGTTAAGTGGCTACAAGAAAATATCAGGCATGCTGAAAGATCCGCAGACAAAACCTCTTCTGTTGCTCCTCTTCTCAATTGCAAAAGCCTTCACAAGTTTTTCAGTACGTTTCAGACTAAGAGTCCGTTGATCTGTAAGATGTTTCACGAGATTTGTTGCCTTGTACAACATTTGATGGGCGGATATATGTCGAGGTGGAAAAAAGAATACGATTGAAACGATCATTTTTGACCGACACAAATAATACCTGCCGATTGAAAGTATAAAAGTTTTTGACGAGTAGGTGACATTTTGGAAGACTTGAGCACAGCAGACACGATGTCACAAAATAAGGACTCTCGTGTTGCAGCGTTAAATCATATTTTGAAGGAATCACCCTTACTACCATGGGACCTAAGATCCACATAAAAAAAAAACATAGGCCCACCATGGAAAAAAGCCACGGGACCGCCATGAAAAAAAAGCCATGGGACCTAAGATCCTCAACCCTTGAATGATTGTTTGAAACAAAATGAAAATGTTCAAAAACCAACCTGAATTACTCTCAACAAACGAGCTGCTTCAGCTAACCCATGATACCAGTTCAAGCAACAAGACAAAATCTAGTGGCGAAAAAAGTGAACAAAGCCAAATAAAAGGATGGGAAACAACTAGCAGAGGAGAGGCCTAACAAGGAAGAGTAGAAGAAGGTATTAGCCGTCGAAAAATTTAATCTACGAGAGCGCAAATATAATCTTCTAGAAAAAAAGAAGGGTGATACGATAAACCCCAATTGTCTAGAAGCAAATTCAGGATGCATATTTAAGACTCCAAAAGGCTATTAAGGATAAAGACTATTGCAATAGGCAGAGCCTAAGCTATGCTAGAGGCTGCATTAAAAAACTTAAAGAGGACCAAGCAAAGGCCGAAGAAACGAGACTTTGACAAAAGGAAGTCAAAACCCATATATACTATGTTGCACTAATTTACTAACAATCGTTTTTCGTAAGATGTACTTGAAGTTGGTTGTTCACTATGTGTTTTTTGCTATTTTGCAAGTGAATAGAAAAAAAAATTAGTAAAGCGATCGGGCGCCACGACCACAATGAAGCAAGCAAAATTTAGCTAAGCTAAATGCGATTGGTTAATATCTTCTGAGATACTGACTGTAGTACGTAAGTCGGCTAAAAACACTTTATCCTTGTTTTTGTGTCAAATCTTCTAACCGTGATCTTTTCCCAATTTGTTTGGTGGCAGCCCTCCTTGCAGAAGGCTGAAAGAAAATACTTACAATGAAGCACCCCCCCCTTCATAGCAAAGGAGGAAAGTTAGTAAATTAACAGTTGGTGAACTTAGAAGTTAAGTTACAGAAGAAAAATTACACGAAGACTCTTGAGAAATTGTAAGCCAAGACTAAGGAGATTGGGACACATATTCAGTAGGTCAAAGACTTCTTTAAAAAGAAAGAAGAAGAGCAAAGAGACCTAAGAAATAAGCATCGAGGCAAAGAAAGGACTAAAAGCAAAATATTTTATCCCGCGTTTGGTTTCTGAAAAAAAATGATTGGTAGTATCCACAAAGGGTTTCACTTGTGGCACCCCCTTAAACGGGCATTACAAAATATCTTGGGATTTTAACTGGTCAATCTGTTGTGCCGAAAAGCTAACTATGCAGAGAAATCACGCAAAGCTACAGCTTCCCTCATCCACTGCCACCAAATAAGGAACAAAGCATCATGAATCTTTGTTAAACAGTGGTTCGACCAATCCTGTTATATGGTCTGGGTCGACTCGACTCAAATATGCATATATGACCCTTTCAATAAGGTTGCGAAGGCTTGACGACCTAATGATCGCACAAGAGTTCTGTAGAATAGCAAATTACGCACAAAACTGTGTAGGACGTCCATCAGTACAAGTTTTTTAGAGGAAAAGGCAAAAACAGTACTTCTACGCTGAACATTGCTGTTGGAATGAGAAACTATGTTTCATTAAACTCAAACTTTCTTATTCTGGTGATTCCCAAATTATAACTACTCCTTGCTAAGTTGTTTAGCAACAGGTGTTTTTATCTTTTTGTTGATTTTTCACTAACGGTTCTATCAACTAGCAACAGGTGTTTTTATCTTTTTGTTGATTTTTCACCAACGGTTCTATCAACAGAACCGTTCTAGCAACAGGTGTTTTTATCTTTTTGTTGATTTTTCACCAACGGTTCTATTTTAATTTGCCACCTGCTTCTACCAACAGCTGCATAACCGCACAAGGGAGGATACTAACTAAAAACTAAACTCCTTATTCATTATTACATTATTATTATTTTTCATTCTATCGTACGTTATTCGTTATACATTAATATCCAGTATTATTTTTTCAGTATTATTTTTCCTTATTCATTGATGCATTATTATTTTTCACTATATTATTCATTATACACTATAATTCGTTATTATTTTTCCTTATTCATTAGTAATTATATGTTTGTCCCATTTAACAAATTCAAAACCAGATTAGATTTTCCCCATCTTTGATACATAACTGGAAATCAATAAAAATAAAAAGAATAAATAAGGAATAATAAGAATAAGAGGATAAGGAAAATCAATAAAACATAAAAAGAAGACAAGTGCTAAATTTTCACAAAACCCAAAAGAGAAAAATAAAGGAATGTCACCTATAAGCAACCTTCAATGAAAGGATATGAGGAAGTTGTCTAAGACCAGTTGAAAGGCCCCCCTCAATTGAACTATCTGTCTTGGCTTTTTTCTATAATTAGCCACGACATGATGCCCACAACTATTCCATTTTAATTCAAAAATCAACGGACTTGAATTAAAATGAAATAATTGTGGGCATCAAGTTATGGCTAATTGTAGAAAAAGCTGCGACAGATAATTCAATTGAGTGAGAGGCAATTCTGACATAGATCCCCCCTTATTAGGATTGTATAAAGAATGAAGTTAGTTCATTTGTTAATAGACATTATATTAATAGATAACAATTATTTTTCACGAGTAGCATGGCATAATGCACAAAGTCAAAGTATTTGACCCAGAATTTTTTTTTTTTAATAATATTGACACCTAGCATGTTGAATATACACTTCATGACCCAATAAAATAACGGAATAACGGAATTCAATAAAATGGTCAATAAAATGACCAGATAACGGAATTCCTGTACGGGAACATCCAAACCCACTTAAGTTTTCAAGTTTTCTTTACGGCCTTAATATTATTTTAATATTATTATTGATATTATTATTTTTGTTAAATTTTATTTATTATTTTATATTATTATTATTATTATTATTTCAATATTATATTAATATTATTTTAAGCCAACGGTCAGACTTGTTTAATACATTTAGAAGTCGAATCGATTAACTCTTGTTTTCATTTTCAAAATTTTACGCACTCCAACTTTTTCTATAGACTTACAACGTACCCAAAACGAAAAGGGGTTATCTAATATTTTCAAAATTTTGCAGCAATACGACAATAAAAATTATGAAGCTGCCTGCGAAAATTTTTCCGTCGAGTTAGTAAACCGAAAATAATTTGTCCTGTATTTTCATACGATAAATCGATTGATGAATTATAAAAATCTTTCAGAAAACTAGAAGCTTATTTATTTTTTCCTTCTCACTACCATCTGTACCTACATGCCTGACCAGCTGGGGAGAGGTCCAAAGGGATATCTTTCTAGTAGAGAAAGCTCAAAGCCAATATCGAAGGGAAGGATTTAGAAAATTTTTATTTAAGTAGAGAAGGGCCAAAAACAACATGAAAAGGAACGGAGGGTTGCCTGTCCAATTATTTCTGTGACCAACCTGACTATATAGAATTAATGGGCATTCTTAAAAATTCTGAAAATATTTCAACTCTTCCCTGCTCATGTTAACTCAAAGCTTGCTTAAAGTGGGGAAAACTAAATTAAAATTGTATCCCACACCTGGATTACATTCCCAACAAAATTTTGAAATATTATTTGAGTTTCTATAGATCTTGTTCGAAGTATATCCCCATGAATCAGCATTAAATACCCCAGGGGGGCATTATTTCTAAGTCCGCTTAGGTGCTAGGGTATTTTCAAAAAAGTTGAATAAAATAAGCCCTGGATAAAACCAGCAAGATGACTCGAATGAAGAAAACCAATCATTTTCAGAGGAAAAGGAAATTTTACACACAAACAACCCTTTTGACCATAATGACAAGAAAACATAGAGAAATTATGATTATTAAACATTAAAATCTACCACCAACAAAGAAGTAACAAAATTTCGGATAAGACCTTTTATTTCCGGTTGCCTACATGATTAACACACTAAAAGCTCCACCTAAAAGGCTGAAAACCCACAAGACAACCCATAGAAATACAATCCGCCATTTCCAAAAAAATTAAATAAAATAACAACTTCACATATAGACTTTTGTATAAAGTATGTTGACAAGAAAATGGTTTTTGTTTTTTTTAGATTAAAGGTAAATCAAAATCCTCAACTGAAAAATATAACTCCATAAGTAAATCGTTAGGAGCACCATTACTGATTAAAAACCAGCAACCAAAAAAACATAAGCTCTGTGGCCTTAGAAATGACGACAAGACAACATATAAAAAATGGTTTGTTTTTTTTTTAGATTAAAGGTAAATCAAAATCCTCAAATGAAAAATATAACTCCATAAGTAAATCGTCAGGAGCACCATTACTGATTAAAAACCAGCAACCAAAAAACATAAGCTCTGTGGCCTCAGAAATGACGACAAGACAACATATAAAAAATCTATTAGTAGATTGGAATCTACAACAGACAAAAAAACAGACAAAGAAAATTATTAGGAATACAATCCCTTATTTCCAAATAAGTGTAAAAACGCCCTTTCGTTTTGGGCTTGACGAGAAAATAGCCATAAAATAAATGACAGACATACTAAAATCCACTATCTAAAGAAAAAACAATAAGATTCCTTAAAACAATACTACTCATTTCTAAGAAAATTCAGATAAAACCTTCTGTTTCTGGTATGATTATAAAACACAGGTTGGTTGAAAAAAAAATTAACTTAGATCAAAATTATTACTGATTTTAAATCAAAATTTTAATCAGATTTTAAATCAAAATTGTTACTAATTTTTCGAGTTACTTTTTCATGGAGATAATCAACTAGGCGAATGACTCACTCGCAAATTACACTAGAAGATACTGTTTTTATTTCAATTTGAATTCAAAAGTACCTTCGGTCCCCGCTGTATAACCCGGTTTACACAAGTAGGAGGGCACAAGCAGTTTGAATTGCATTCATAAATAGCTTCGCCTCCCTTCCGACATCTTCCATTTTTTTTGTAAGCTGGGGCTGCTTTGGCAAGATGAGGGCAACAATTTTTTGACGTGCTACAGTCTGTGCACTCGCACCCAGGTAAAAAAGGGTTTCGAATTCTGTTTTTCACTTCTTCGCTGACCTAAAAAGGAATGAATTGCTGTATATATGCCTATTTGGATGCGTAATTGCGTAATTTGGTTGTCGGCGAACAGCAACAATTTAAAAAGAGGAAAACACAGAAAAACAAGATTTTCAAACGCAGTTACAAAAAAAAACATTGATGAACATACTTTTCTTATAAGGTGACGGGATATTGAGCTGCAACACAACAATATATCAATAGAAAATACTATTGGTATTCTTTATTAAATATTTGTCTAATATATGTTTTTTAAGAAAATTTTTAGTTTCAGTTTCAATGAAGTTTGTTTGCTTTAGCTTAGGAATTAGCTGGTTTTTTTCTAAAACTCAAATAAAAAAAATTACATTCCAAAATTGTAAAGCAAAAAGCAGACAAAATTTCATGGGATGACTCTTTATTTACTAATAAAATAATTGAATCAATTTTAACACTTAGATGTTTCTTAAAATAAAGTCTTCTAAATTAGCAGCAAGTATTTCCATAAATAAATACATAAATAAATAAATATTTATGGATGACGCGGACAAAGCAGTTCTAAAACTGCCAGTGAATAATTACAACCAGAAATTCAAATTTAATAATTTAAGCTAATTTTTTTAACACAATTAATTTAGGCAATATAGCATAATCAAGTGTTATTATATAATAATACAATAGCCATTCTTAAGCAAAAGCAGTCAGTATTTTGAAAACGCACAACAGCTTGAAAAAAAAATTCTTAGAAGAATACAACTGTTTTAGTGATCAATTCATATTGTCTGGCGTTTTAACTTTACATGCAGCTAGAAATCAAATTCTTTATCACAATCTTAGGGTTAAAAATACTGAGATAGTTGAAAAAGAATAAAAAAAATTTTTTGTTCCAAACAACTTGGCTATGGAGTCAGCAGGGTTAAAACATCATTTCTGTGGTTTAATCATACGGATTTATATACCGATGCTTACGTATTATAGCGACCACACTGTTGTCTCGACTTGAAAAAACAAAGGTACTAAAAAGGAATTTCCTTATATCTATGATGGGATATTTTCGATTTTTGTAATTAAAAAAGTCACAAATGGTATTCGCGAAAATCTAAGGAAGAGTGTTTTTGTAATTCTTTCTCCTTTATGGAAAGATGCATAGCTACTTTGAAATGTGGGATTCTGGAAAAAAAATTTCATGCAGTTTTCTTTGGTTGGAGAAAACTGGATGCTTTGCATCAAACACAAATGTTTCTTTCTTATGACGTCATCTTTTTGGCTCGTTGGAATGGGTACTTCAACAAATATTTGTTAGGCCTTTTCTTTCATATTTACTAATTACTATGTTTTCTTAGAAATATGGTTTTTTAAGTATAATCATACGGATTTATATACCGATACTTACGTATTATAGCAACCACACTGTTGCTTTTGATCTCAGTAAAAGCAGTTTCAACAGCAGTAAAAACAATGAATTCGTTTTCACAGAAACGAGCCGAATGCCAATGACAAAGATAAGAAAAGAGAAAAATACTTGAAATATTTTCCCTTATTATATCAGATTGATCTTAAAAATTGCTAGTAAACTTAGCGACTAGGGACAAAAAGAAAAGAATGAAAAGTCTACAAAGAGATACAAAACAAACAAAACAAAAATTAGATGCATAAAAACTAGCAAAAAGAACAAGAAACATAAAAACAGAAAGCAAAGCACTTGAACAGGAAGACAAACAAACGTAAAGGAAAATACAGGAAAGAAAAAAGAAAAACAAAAATAAAGAAAGATAAATATTAGAAAGACGAACAAAAATAAAGGAAAATAAAGGAAACAAAAATAAAGAAAGAAAGACAAACATAAGGAAGACCAAAAAACACAAAGAAAAACAAAGGAAACGAAATAAAGGAAAAAAGAAAAGAAAAAGAAAGAGACACAAACAAAATAAATAAAGAAAGACGAAGATACAAAAGACAAACAAACATAAAGGAAAATAAATGAAAAAATAAAGAAAGCAAGAAAACAATAAGAAAGAAAGAAAAATGAAAAAAAAGGAGACAAACATACGAAAGACAAACAACCATAAAGGTAAATAAAGGAAAAACAATAAAGAAAGCAAGAAAATAAAAAGAAAGAAAGAAAAAAAAGAAAGAAGTCTTTCTTAAACAAACATAAAGGAAATTAAAGAGAACAAAATAAAGTAAGACAAACATAAAACAAAAAGCAAAGCATAAGAATAGGAAAAAAATTACCCGGTTTTCTTTTATAAATTCAAATTGTGGATCCGGCACTGTAGTATCAATGTCATTTTCGATAGCAAATTGAGTTGGATATAACCCACGAAGCATCGACGAAAGTTCCTCGAATTTTTGTAACTGATGACTACGTTCCTTTTTGAATTTTTTAAAAAGTATGTTCAACTTTATTTTCTTCTGAAGCTTTTCAGCCAACTGTTTATATTTTACTAGACTCGCGGCATTTCTAGAAATCTCCTCGTCTGATTCTTCAATGCAATCGCCGTTGATAAACTTCTTTGCATACGCTGGACTATCGGAATCAAAACTACTTAAACTTTCGACAAGCTTTTTCGACCTGAAAAAGTTCATTACCATACTTGTACAAAAGGTGTTTTTGGAAGTGGAAAGAAGAGAGAAAATAATTGAAAAATTATTTAAAAACACATTTAACTGATTGCAATCATCCCCAATAGCCTATGACCCGGAATTCTGGTTGCCAGCTGCCCCTCTCCAAAAAAACTCCCTGAACACTAACCGTCAAAACACCGTATTCTGGCGTTTGTGTGCTTCACGCAGATATTAGCTCTAATACCTCCTCCCCCCCCCCAGTTGACGAATCCGAAACGGTGCCATATAACCTTTTTTATCAACGCAGTTATATATGATAAGAAAAAACATTGACCTGATGTGTCCCAAGAATTGTTCGGTCGAACTATAATGGATTCAGAATTCCTAAATAGAGTATGAACAGATGTTTTTAAGTATGGCCAAAAACCTAGGCCAAATTTTCTCACTGGAAGAGACCAAATTTACAACGATTGAAGAAACCATGACCAAGTCAGTAAATTGTAAAGATCATATTGACGATTTTTTTCCGATTTTATAGGCATTGTGCGTCATACGTCTGGCCCTTGGGGGCAGACATTTAAGCAAGAGCACTACAAAGGGCTGTTTCTATGACTATCTATCTCAGTTCTGCCCTAGGAATGATATAGGGATGATATAGACTTATCCATTAACAAATGAACTGACATCATTTTTGTACAATCCTAATAAGGACTTATGCCAGATTTGCCTCTCACTCAATCGGACTATCTTCTTGGCTTTTTCTACAATTAGCTATAGCTTGATGCCCAAAAAGACTTGATTTTAATTCGGCGAAAATTCAGCACTTTAGCGGAAAATATTCAACGGAAAGGACCTATTCTCAAGAAAAAAAAAATGGTTCCTTCACCAAGCCAAAACAACTATGCGCAGTATATTCTAGGAATGTTGGTAAAAAATTTAACACCCTTGTAATTTATTTCCTCATTTGGGACACAATTTTAGCTCTAGATTATATTGACATTTTGAGTTGTATATTTTTTCCAACTTCCTTTTACTCTTTATTATTTTCCCCTAATTTATTGCTTATGATCAGTGATTTCTCCATTGAAGGGGACAGACTTTATAACTTTTTAATTACATAGATGGTTATAACTTTGTTGTTATTAGCCACACCTTTCTAGAAAGCAAAATACCACTGCTACTATTAGCAATTAATTGCAGCAACAAGCAGTCTCAAATCAACTTAGACTCAGAGGCTTCACTCCCAGTCTGACCTATTTGAAACTCACTTCTTTACCCTCTCCCACAGAGTTCAAACCTCTTTGGATTATTTCTTCAGATTGAAGAGACACTCTTCAACCACAATTTTGTAAGTTTTAGTCGAAAGTAAAACAGTTCAAAATAGGGATGAAACCTTTTTATTGACAGTGAATAGATGATGATGAACACTGTAGATGTATTCAAAATATCCAGTTAAATAATTTTATATCTATTCGCTGTCAATAAAAGGTTTCATCCCTATTTTGAACTGTTTTACTTTCGTCATGGAAAGGCAGTGTGGTCTTCGAAGTTATGTAAGTTTTAGTGTTTCCCCTTACTTTCAGTTGAATAAACTTGTTTTTTTAATATATCCCACTTATGCCTCTTCACCCCTGCTCCCCTTGGAATTGACTGGCTTTTTGTTTTGCCCCAGACAGAAGGCGATAAAGAACACAACTTCGGCAATCTATCATTCTTTAATTGTAAATTGTACCTTAACCATCCTAGCCTTCTATCACCAGAGCCCTAGGGAGTCAACCCATGTTTTACGTTAAGCCTAATGTTTGATACATAGTAATGCAAAAACACATCTAAAAGTATCCTAAGATCATTTCTTATCCCATCTTAACCGTCTCTTCAATGGAGGATACGGCCACAGGAAAAAATAATTCTTTTATTTTTAAAAATAATATTTTAATAATTCTGTACTTTTATAGTATTAGTATTTTATACGCTTATATATTTTAATAGTTATTGAGCAGAAGATAGAAGGAGGCTCAGTATGACAAAAATAATTGAAAAGAGCACATCTCTTTTCTCATACCATTAATATTTTGATATTAATTATTAAATATTAATAATTAATATTTTATCAATATTAATATTTTTTACGATTAAAATTTTAGAGACAGATTGACAGATTAACTTGATTGAGTTTCTGCTTGTGAGTTGTTAAAAGGGATTTGGTTTCCTATATTATATGACTGGGTGAGTGATATGTATTGGTTGTCAGTATGTATCGGGAATTGTGATTATTTGTAGATTATGAGTTTAGAATTAATTCAAGTTCCCTGTAAACTTATTAATTTTAGATTTGTTGATTAATTGTTTAGTAGAGGTGAGTGAGGGGAGGAGCAAGATTTTTTTCTGAGGAAGTTCAATACTAGTCGTTTTGTGTTTTGGCATGATGATTAGACAGCGTTTGGCACGAAGATTAGACAGCATAACAAAAAAACTAATGCAAAAAGTAACACTAAACCAAAACAAAGGTGCACCTTAATGCAGTGGATTATGTTCTTGTGGGTCTTTCATTTCGTGTTCAATTAATATTTAGTCACTTTGATGCCTTTTTAAACACTCTTAAGTCGTTTTGAAAACACGCTGGAAACGAAACATATGTGTCAAGTTTTGCAAAAGTCGGAGAGCAAAATAATAAATTATTACTGTAAGTAATAACACTACTAAACTAAATGTATACTTACTCTAAATAATCTCTAAGCACTGATTCACAGTTGATAAGGTTTGTTTTCGGCTCCCAAGTCTTGCGTGAGTAACCCAGCCATTTGACGAGGTAAACTTGCGTGTTCTAGAAGAAAAAGAGTAAATACAAAGAGTTATCAACATTTAATGTTGGAAAACTACCATAAAATAAACAGTTGACAGGTAAAGTTGAATGAAATAGTGATTTTTGATGAAAATAAAGGATAAAATAGGACACTCAATATTTGGCTTACCCTTTACACTAAAACCACTAGCAACAACTGTATTAAATATTCGGTTCTGGTAGGTACTTTGGGGTAAACTGTATTAATCGACTTAAAGTAGTGCCGAACTCAACTTGTGATTAAATAAAAAAAACAAGTTTTTTTAACTGAAAGTAAGGAGCGACATTAAAACTTAAAACGACCAGAAATTACTTCGTATATGAAAGAGGCTGCTTCCTCATCAACGCCCCGCTCTTTACGCTAAAGTTTGACTCTTTCTCTCAATTCTTCTTTTTAAAACAGTAAAAAACTTTAGCGTAAAGAGCGGGGCGTTGATGAGGAAGCAGCCTCTTTCATATACGAAGTAATTTCTGGTCGTTTTAAGTTTTAATGTCGCTCCTTACTTTCAATTAAAAAAACTTGTTTTTTTTATTTAATTTCTGGACGTTTTTGAATCAATGCATGTTTAGATTTTGGCTCTCCGCAGAGGAATAATTGAAACAAAATTTGCATTTTTTTTTTTTTGGCTAAATGGCTTTCTCATAATTTTGATCGAATGATTTTGAGAAAAAAAGAGCGGGGGAGGAAGCCTAGTTGCCCTCCGATTTTTTGGTTAATTAAAAAGGCAACTAGAATTTTTAATTTTTTACGAATATTTTTATTAGTAAAAGATTTACGTAACTTATAAATTAGCTTACGTAAAGAACTTTTGTATTCTCATATTTTTATTACATATATGAGGGGGTTCCCCCCTTGTCAGATCCTCGCTCTTTACACTAAAGCTTAAATTTTGTCCCAATTCATTAAGAATGACCCCAGAATCACAAAAGCCGTAGAATAAATAGTTGAAATTACTAAAAATACTTTAGCGTAAAGAGCGAGGTATTAGGAGGAGGTGAGCCCCTCAAATGGGTAATAATTTCTGTTTGTTTTAAGTTTTAATGCTGCTCCTTACTTCCAGCTGAAAGAACTTTTTCATATTTATTTTTTCATTTTTTTTTTAAATAATGCTAGTAAATCCTGCGCTACCTTCATGGAGATTTTCTTCCCCCATGACAAACTATCGATGGAAAGTTCCCCCAGCATATCCCCCTCTTCTCAACCCCTCCCCCAACCAAAAATTCCTCCTGAAAACGCCTGTACACTTCCCAAAAACCATTACTATATGTAAGCACTGGTCAAAGTTTGTAACTTGTTGCCCCTCCCACGGGGACTGTGGGGGAGTAAGTCGTCCCCAAAGACATAGTTATAAGGTTTTTCGACTACGCTGAATAAAATGGCTATCTCAGAATTTTGATCTGTTGACTTTGGTAAAATAATTAGCGTGGGAGGGGGCCTAGGTGCCCTCCAATTTTTTTGGTCACTTTAAAAGGGCACTAGAACTTTTCATTTCCGTTAGAATGAGCCCTCTTGCAACATTCTAGGACAACTGGGTCGATACGATCACCCCTGGGAAAAAAAAAATAAAAATAAACACGCATCCGTGATCTGCCTTCTGGCAAAAAATACAAAATTCCACATTTTTGTAGATAGGAGCTTGAAACATCTACAGTAGGGTTCTCTGATACACTGAATCTGATGGTGTGATTTTCGTCAAGATTCTATGACTTCTAGGGGGCGTTTCCCCCTATTTTCTAAAATAACGCAAATTTTCTCAGGCTCGTAACTTTTGATGGGTAAGACTAAACTTGATGAAACTTATATATTTAAAATCAGCATTAAAATGCGATTCTTTTGATGTATGTATTGGTATCAAAATTCCATTTTTTAGAGGTTTGGTTACTATTGAGCCGGGTCGCTCCTTACTACAGTTCGTTACCACGAACTGTTTGAAAATAATCATAATATTTAAAAATTATTTACGTAGGCAATAAGAAATAGACTAATGTAATTTCTCGATGAAGCAAGTTATGAACAATATAAGCAAAAAATTTAGCTATTTCAAAGTTTTCAGGGGTATCTTCATCAGTTTCTATGACAAAACCAGCTCTTGTCCTTTAATCATAATTATTCAGACAGATAATTATGATTGTGCTATTTCAAAGTCAACAAATTCAGCTATTTCAAATTTTCAAGTTCAGCTATTTCAAAGTTTTCAGGAGCATATTTATCAGTTTCTACGGCAAAACCAGCTCTTCTTCGTTTGATATGTATTCAGAGAGATAATTATGATTGCGCTATTTCAGCTATTTCAAAGTTTTCAAATTCAGCTATATCAAAGTTTTCAAATTCAGCTATTTCAAAGTTTTCGGGGGCATCTTCATCAATTTCTATGGCAAAACCAGCTCTTCTCCTTTTGATCTGTATTCAGACAGATAATTATGATTGCGCTTTTTCAGCTATTTCAAAGTTTTCAAAATCAGCTATTTCAAATTTTTCAAGGGCATCTTCATCAGTTTCTATGGCAAAACCAGCTCTTCTACGTTCGATATGTATTCAGACAGATAATTATGATTGCGCTATTTCAAAGTTTTCAAATTCAGCTATTTCAAAGTTTTCAAATTCACCTATTTCAAAGTTTTCAAATTCAGCTATGTCAAAGTTTTCAGGGGCATCTTCATCAGTTTCTATGGTAAAACCAGCTCTTCTTCGTTTGATATGTAGGCTATTCAGACCGATAATAATGATTGTGCTATTTCAGCTATTTCAAATTCAGCCATTTCAGTTTTCAGGGACATCTTCATCAGTTTCTATGGCAAAATTCGTTCTTCTCCTTTTGATATGTAGGCTATTTAGACAGATAATTATGATTGCGCCCAGAAGTACTAGTTTAAAAAATTATTCTTCTTTTAATATTGGCCAACGCAGCCCGCAGCTCGAAGTAATTACAAAAAAAACTTGCTTTCCATCATTTCTAGTTACAAATAGGTTCTGTTCAGGATTGGGGTTAAAATTTCTCTCAGTGGCGGTTAATGTCTCTGGAAGTGTAAAAACTTCCAAGATTTTATGCCAAGGTGGAGGGTAGAATACGAACCTAACCACACAATTATAGGCCTACTTGTCTTCGTTTTTACTTCTTTTCAGAGATAAGGCTTTAAAAGGAAGTCTTGCTTTCGCTGACTGGATGTTACATCTACCGGCATGTTCAATGTTTCCCCATTTCACGAATATACTCTGAAAGCTTGTCAAGAGGCTCCATTGCTTCAATGATTTAATAATGGGTCAAACTCCTTCCCGAATATTTAGGATAAAGAATATTGGCAGTGTAGTTAGTTACCCCTACTGCTACTTTTTGTGCAATGCTGTAAGTTGAAGGAAATAGTGATGCTCAGAGAACTCATGTGATGATGACATGAGAACTGATTTCAGATTTATATTCTAAGAAAATTTCACGAATGATTAATATCTTTTACTTGTCTCCCTCTAGAGGCAGCATCAATCTAGTAATGAAGTTTAGAAAAGCCAGCGTACCTTCAGCCTAGGTACTGTCATACAAGTTGGAAAAAAACAGTGATTGAGTGACTGAACCATGTGGTGAAAAACAATGGATGAGTGATTAATATAAAGCAATAATATAAACTTAATAGTCTGTTGCCAAATCGGAATTGAAAAAAAATGTATATTTTTGGAAAGCTAAAAATCTAAGCTGTGCACTAATAGATTTTCTATGAAAATACATTAAAATCGAACACTTCAGAGTACTATTAGTTTATTGGCCTACCTACAAGAACATATTTTTATTGTTTCCTATAGGATTAAAATTGATGCCTTATCGACGCAAAGCCGATTAGACGTCAATTTCCTGTAATTTCAATATAAGCGTGAGTGATTTTCAGCTTTCCCAATCTGATCCTTTGTTCAAATTGATCTATGCGAGTTGACAACCACCAAATTAATAGTACTCAGTTCCCAGCTTGTTTGAAAGTTATTGTTGGGTGAAATTTACCGAATACCGGAAACTGCACATTCAAGGGTAAACAGATCATTTGAAACCAGTTGACGTAAATAGATCCCTTGATACGAGTTAATACCCTTTAAATGCTCCTTCGAGTAGTTCCAGTGACCTGGAATAGTTACGGATCCCTGCCCTCCCATAGGTCCCTGCCATGGACCCTTCCCCCAAAAGGGAAATCCTGCATACGCTGCCTTAAAGGGGCGTAAGGGTGGACCTCTCGCGTGATGGCCTAACCAGAGCCACGTCTGCGAACAGCCATGCAGGGTACCCATGGCCTGGGGAACTATAGGTCAAATGCATTCCCAAGAAAAATCGTATGGAGATGTCCACAAAAGAGACCAGCCCATACTAGGGCATTCCTGGCAGGCGAGGCATCCGAGGATTTGGCGCCTCCTTCGGAAAGTAACCGAGCCGACACCATCTCGACGATCTATACTACGGCATTCCCAGCAGGCAATGCATAAGGGGATTCGGCAATCCCTTCAAAAAGTAAGCAAGCCGACCTCATCCTGAAGAAAGGACAATCTTTCTATCGGGTACTGGAATGTAGGCTCTCTGATGTGCTCAACGACACAGTCATTTATTGCTGGAAAAACTTTACGTTATAGACATGACATTCTCTCTTTGACTGAGACACATATTAACAGCGTCGTCGACTCTCAGGAAATATGAACTGCAGACACTGAAGCTCGCTTTGAATTTCTCAACTTAGGCTCCACGGATAGCTCGGCTCTCAGCAGGGTGGGCCTCCTCACCAGCCAAGAAGCGGCGTCTGCCTTGCTCGAATGAAAACCCATTTCAGCTAGGATAACTCAAGCCTGTTTCAAAAAGCCGCTTATTCGATATATCAGTTTTTGTCTTATATGCACCTGCGCACGACGATCCTGAATCCCATGCTGAAATTTCGTGCAACTCCCTAAACGCAGCTCTACAAAAAGCTTCAAAGAGAGGTCGTCTGCTCAGCGCTGGGGATTTAAAAGCGAGAATTGGCCCGAGAACGACATTTGAAAAGATTCAATTGGCCCCTTTGGCTTCGGAGCAAGATGCCGCCAGAGTACCCGGCTGCTACAGTTCGCAATGCTCAACAATCGAACGATACCTAATACTTGGTTTAGCCACAAACCTTCGCATCTGATTAAAACCTTAATTGCTATCCCAAGTTCAGCTTATCCCGGAACCAACACCCCTGGAGCCGATTGCCTACTGCTTTTTTAATATCAACCCACCTAACCTCAGCAATAAAGAATTTAAAAAAAGCCTTCAGCACCAGGACCCGATGCGATGCCTCTAGAGTTCTTTATTGAAGGAGATTCTCTGCTTGAATAGAAGATCCAAAGCATAATCACTAAAATCTGGAAAGAAAAATTTTATGCTCGCAAGAGTGGCGTGACTCCATAATTCTGCCAATCTTCAAGAAGGGAGATTGCCACCCAATGGGAAAATCATAGAAGAATTTCACTGACGTAAATTGTGGCGAAAACTTTCCCTATGGTCTTCCTTAGCCGCCGTAGTCCCCACCGCAACACAAGAAAAAGGCCAAACTAAGGTGTTTTTCGACCAGGAATGGGATCCGTTGACCAGATATTTTCGCTCAGACGACTCCTTGAACAAAGAGTAAAACACCACCAGTTAACGATTGGGGTGTTTATAGACTTCATAAAGCATTTGACTAAATCCTAAGAGCTCTCGGTGGCTATAACTGAAAACAGAGTCCCGGACAGGCTGGTGAGACTGATTAGACCGTATTACGATAATACAGATGCCCAAAACCAGGCTAATGGAGAGTTCTCCAAGCTCTCCACGATGTCCTCATAGCACAGTTTAAGACAGGGATGCGTTCTCTCATCTGTGCTCTTCAACTTCGTAATTGACTCGATATTGTCCAGGGCAATGTCAGACTTTGATGACACGCAAGTTAGCCCAATTTCCCCCTGAGCGATCTATATTTTGCAGACGACATCGATTTCCTGTTTAGGACCGCCAAAGAAGCCCAGGAAATGCTTTCCACGGTGTAAATCACCACCCATTCAATGTGTCTCAAAATCGACATTCCCAAAACGACAATCCTCATGTCCAATACGCCAAATCCGATATAGCCTATTATTTCCAACAAGATAATATTAAGGTGGTTGAAGAACTCAAGTACCTAGTATCTCTCATTGACGGCAACGGAAGCGATTCGAACGAAGTTCACACTAGAATTGCACCTGCGGCAAAAATATTTGCCCAACTCGACTCTTGTCTATGATGGAAGCGTCAAATCCAGCTGAAAACAAAGATTCTATGAGGAATTCATCAGAAAATCCGTATCTATGAGGAATTCATCAGATCAGTTCTCCTATATGGATGCAAGTTTTGGACGCCAAAGCATCGGAAGTACATAATCTGAAAGTCCGTGACCGTTCTTGCCTTCGGATCGATTTCCTCGTTTCCTGTTTCCTGTTTAGGACCACCAAAGAAGCCCAGGAAATGCTTTCCACGGTGTAAATCACCACCCATTCAATGTGTCTCAAAATCGACATTCCCAAAACGACAATCCTCATGTCCAATACGCCAAATCCGATATAGCCTATTATTTCCAACAAGCTAATATTAAGGTGGTTGAAGAATTCAAGTACCTAGTATCTCTCATTGACGGCAACGGAAGCGATTCGAACGAAGTTCACACTAGAATTGCACCTGCGGCAAAAATATTTGCCCAACTCGACTCTTGTCTATGATGGAAGCGTCAAATCCAGCTGAAAACAAAGATCCGTATCTATGAGGAATTCATCAGATCAGTTCTCCTATATGGATGCAAGTTTTGGACGCCAAAGCATCGGAAGTACATAATCTGAAAGTCCGTGACCGTTCTTGCCTTCGGAGAATACATAGCGTCACGCTAACTGACAGAATGGACAATACAGATCTTCATCGATCATGCTCCAGTACCATAATATCGGGTCAATCATCAAGAAACCCCGTCTGCACTGGTACGGGAACATCTAACGCCAACCACCTGTGGCACTGAATAAAAAGCACATCACTGCCAGCTTCTCCTCAGCAGGATGAAGCTTAAATAGAGGACGCCAGGTAAGGCTCAGAGCCGTTGTTCTAACCCTAGTAGAAGTAAGTAAGTGTAAAAGTAAACTTGGTTCGTAAATTTTGGGTTCATTAAAAAATAAGACCAAGTATTGTCGACTGAAAAAATAGCTTTCTAGCTTGACAAAGCAGACGAGAAGAAACAAATACAGATAAGAGAAAAAGGGCAAAGTTGGTCAGTGAAGACTGTAAAGAACCTGCAAAGCCCATCACTATTTACGAGTTTAACGACGATTACCATAGGACTTTTGCAGCAAAGTACCATGCAAAGTAGATCTACCCAAGTTCGAAAAAGGACGCTTTATCCAAGCCCGTCCAATAGAAATTCAGAAGAAGAGTTTATATTCTTACGGTTTCGTTAAGCCAGTGACGCAGTTCTTCCTGTGCTTAAAACAAGATGAATAGCTCAAAACACTAATATAACTAGTGTTTTTGGTAGTGGTAGTGACTCTGTTGACGGAAATGAAGAAACAAAGCGAGGGTGCGCGTCAAGCAGTTCACCTTAAGAAAGCTGATGAAAACTCGGAGTCTCAATCGGAAGAGCCTTCACTCGGTATTATAGCCAAAGCTGCAGTTCAGAAGAGCGGCGCGCCATCACCACTGCTTCTCTCTTCGGGAAGTTACTCATTCTGCCCTTTAAAGTGGATATCCATACCCGTAATTCTCTTTTCCATCCATTTACTTACATTTTCTTTTTGCCATTTCAAACTTATAAGTTGAATTCTTAGATTTTCCACCACCGAGTCTTAAATACAGAATCACACAAACTTAGCACTCTTAAAACTCTTTTTTTATTCTTTAAAGACAATCTGAAGGGCCACTTGATACATTATGGTGCTATAAGGAATTTTAGTCGACATCCATATAATTTTTATTTCCTTTTGCATGTTTTCTCAGTAGCTCTAGTTATGATGATCGATCCTTGCCCATGTATTCTCGATATCTCAATGGTATTTAATCTTATGAAAATTGACAGGGGATTCTTCTTACACATAGCAAGCATTTGTTAAGAGGTTTTCACACTAGTTTAAGTATAACCTTTCACGCTTAAACAAGTCTTTTCAGTATAGGCTGACGTGAAAATCCTTAGAAGCATCGATATCATTGTCAAGATCGTTACTATGAATGGTTTAGAGGGGGAGGGACAGTAACACAGAGGCTTGCACTCCATTTCTAATGCGAAATAAACTATACCAAATGCGACGTATATGATTTTCTCCTTGCAATCTACAGAAAATCTTCCCTGAAATGGTATTACTCAATCGTCACTTCAAGTCGCCCCGCTCGGAGCTAGGCTGAATCGCTCGGAGCTAGGCTGAATTTGTTACCTGGGACACACTAACAAACGCAACTTTGGACAGCTTTTCTCTATTGCCAAAGAGCATAAGCGTGCACTTCCACTTATCTATAGAGCTTTTATTTTTGTAAAAATCGTACCCTAACTTCAGCTGCAGGTTAGCAGATCTTCAGTAAGATGAAAATGGTAAAAAACGGTATGGGGCTAACCATGCGCGATGATACACATGACTAACTATGCTCCTCTACACTAAAAAAGTCATAGCTACTGAGTTGGAGTCATCAGCATTTGTTGATCTAGAGCTAGGCTGAATTTGTTACCTGGGACAGATTAACAAACACAACTATGGACAGCTTTTCTCTACTGCGAAAGAGCATAAGCGTGCACTTCCACTTCTCCATAGAGCTTTTATTTTTGTAAAAATCGTACGCTAACTTCAGCTGCAGGTTAGCAGATCTTCAGTAAGATGAAAATGGTAAAAAACGGTATGGGGCCAACCATACGCAATGATAGACATGACCGACTATGCTCCTCTACACCAAAATTGTCATTGCTACGGAGTTGGAGTCATCGGCATTTGTTGATCTAGAGCTACGCTGAATTTGTTACCTGGGACAAACTAACAAACGCAACTTTGGACAGCTCCTCTCTATTGCCAAAAAGCATAAGCATGCATTTCCACTTCTCTATAGAGCTTTCATTTTTGTAAAAAGCGTACCCTAACTCCAGCTGCAGGTTAGCAGATCTTCAGTAAGATGAAAATGGTAAAAAACGGTATGGGTCCAACCATGGGCAATGATAGACGTGACTGACTATGCTCCTCTATACCAAAATTGTCATTGCTACGGAGTTGGAGTCATCAGCATTTGTTGATCTAGAGCTAGGCTGAATTTGTTACCTGGGACAGACTAACAAACGCAACTTTGGACAGCTCCTCTCTATTACCAAAGAGCATAAGCGTGCACTTCCACTTCTCTATAGAGCTTTCATTTTTGTAAAAAGCGTACCCTAACTCCAGCTGCAGGTTAACAGATCTTCAGTAAGATGAAAATAGTAAAAAACGGTATGGGTCCAACCATGGGCAATGATAGACGTGAGTGACTATGCTCCTCTACACCAAAAAAGTCATTGCTACGGAGTTGGAGTCATCAGCATTTGTTGATCTAGAGCTAGGCTGAATTTGTTACCTGGGACAGACTAACAAACGCAATTTTGGACAGCTCCTCTCTATTGCCAAAGAGCATAAGCGTGCACTTCCACTTATCTATAGAGCTTTCATTTTTTGTAAAAAGCGTACCCTAACTCCAGCTGCAGGTTAACAGATCTTCAGATGTGTTAAGATGTGTAAGATCTGTGCAAGATGAAAATGGTAAAAAACGGTATGGGTCCAACCATGGGCAATGATAGACGTGACTGCTATGCTCCTCTACACCAAAAAAGTCATTGCTACTGAGTTGTAGTCATTAGCATTTGTTGATCCGTGGGTATTGAAAAAAAGGCGTAAATTTTTAAGGTCTATTCATTTGTAATCAGTTTGTTTTTGTACATTGGAATTCTGTAAAAAATCGGGTTAAATCAGTAAGCTTTATATATTATTAATTTAGCATTTGTATCCGCAATTGTCAGCATACTTGACAGTTTTGTTGGCTTTTTTTTTGTATCCCCCCTCCAAACTAAAAACCCGAGCTATATTCTGAAACAAACAACAGTGAAAAGAGGTATAGTATATCTATGTATGAGAAGAGTGCTAAAAAGGTAATATACCCACGGTTACAAAACTTGTGAAACATTTACTTCATATGTTTTCACTGTGACTTTAACATTTAAAACGCGTTTTCCAGCAAATCCTCGTTGTTTATCTCACAGGGGATTTAATAGGAAAATAAGTTTCTCATAATGCGGTTACCCACGAAAAACAATAGATTGGAATTTGATTGCTACTCACAAGTAATAGTTGAAAAACTACTGATTGGTCCATGATGGCATTTGGGATCGTAATCTTATAATATTATATGGAATGCAAAAAGTTTTAAATCAATATCTTTCTGTCCATAAAATGATCGTTTTGGATCAGAGGTCTCCTGTATATCAGTCAATTCTATTATGGAACTCCATCCCTTTGGATGTCCCTCTTTTTCTTTCTGCAAAGGCATTATTTCGTCGGGTCTTTCCAGTTAAATAATTTTTGTCTCTCTTTTAATTCTATCCCAATTTGTATGTCACTTCTCTTCTTTTAAAATCTTGTCTTGTTCCAGTGTTTTTTTTTTTTGTTTTTTTTTATAAGTGTTTTATTTTTGTTCTCTGTGGCCCATTACAAGCATAGCTTCTTGGGCCTATTGATTGATTTACTTTTGTAATAGTTTTCTTTAGTATTAATAAATTGATTGATTGATTGATTGATGGTTGAAAGGATCGTTTAAAAGTCACATGGTCACAGGTGACAAACATTGAAGACTTGGGTAATCTCACTGTTATAAATTTATAGTTTGTAATAAACAGGTGATCTGAAGCAGCAAAAATGATAAAACAAAGCTTTCTTAAACAGTTCTTTATAGTCAAGTAGTAACAGATATGCCTAATGGCCATGGTAAGTTAGGTTTGAAAATTGAATAACAAAATGTTTAAATGTGTATTCTCTTTCAAGTGTAAAAGCCTTTTCTAATGATCTGTTCTCCTAAAATGATGAAGTCAAAGAAGCAGGAATAATGAAAGTATACTTTCTGATAAGAAGATGAAACTTAACAGTATGCAGTAAAAGAAATAGATAAGTATTAACAGGAGTTTATGTAAAACAAATTACCTACACAACTTAAATTCTTTTAATATCCTTTAAGTCTCTAAAATATGAAAATATTTAATATAAGATAATATTTCATAGATGACGGAATTATTTATTTACAGCTCCTCAAAGATGTCAAAGATAATCTACCCCATAGACTCTTTATGTAACCAATTTCAGATATTTTTCAGGCAAAGTGCGAGAAAGGCACTTTGTTAAACATAAAGTTAATACCATATTTCAACATAAACCATTTGACTTATTTAGTTTCTTTGCTTAAGTTGGCAAAAGATCTTTTGGAAGGTTTATGGTCTATGAAAAAAGCTTTAAAAAAAATGCACGAAAAGTAATTGTAAAAATGAAGTTTTTTCTGACAAAGTGAAGAGCAAAGTTAAAACGGATTAATATTACTGCCTCGAGGTTTATACAACAGATACTAGAAAAACTATTTCGAATAAACTGACTTGTAATATTTCCCTACGTTTGTGGAATTCTGAAAAACTAGCATCTTACTGAAAACACACAAAACCAACGGAACCAAACAGGGTTAGAAGCGGACAAATCCTTCAATTGGTTGCAGAAAATATAAGAATATGACGGTCTCAATAGTCTTTCATCAGTCATAAAATCAATAAAGTTTACTACACGATTTGGAATATATATAAAAAAAAAACTCAGGAAAGCTTAGTTTGAGTAAGAGACTAGTTTTTCTAGGATTGTAGAAATGTAGGGAAATATTAAAAGACAGTTTAATTGCAAGAATTCTTCAAAAATATGCAACATAAGCTGCAAACAAGTGATTTTGATTAATTAAAATTTCAACTTCATTTCATACCTTCTCAAGACCACAGCATAATTTGCGTTTTACAGAAAAAAAAAACAAATGACCGTGAATTGTCTGTTTAATATACAAATATTGATATTCATTCCTTAAATTTTCAATATTTTTTTATTTATTTAAGTAAAAACATTTAAAATGTATTTTGTTTTCAGTAAAAGGCAAATTATGTTCTGGTGTTGAGAAGGCATGGGGGTTGTCAGCCCTGTACATCTTAATGTTTGTTAGTTTTCAGTTTGACTTGGTTATTTATTGTAATTTCTGTTTGTTTCGGTTTCATTTATTTATTGATTATAATTTGGGATAATTTTACGCTTGGGAGATTATTTAACTTCATTTCTGCTCATTTTCGGTTTAATGCAGCTCTTTACTTTTCTTTGAAAAACTCGTTTTGTGGAAAAAGTTTCTTAAAGTAAGTTAATGAAGTACAGGCAAGGTTTCCAGTTCTTGTACAATAAATAAAAAAAACAAGCTTTTGACTCTTTGTCACAACTCTACTTTTAAAACAGTTAAAACCTAGCGTAAAGAGCTATACGTTGAGTAGGGGACAGTCCTTTTCATGTGCGGAAATATTTCTGTTCGTTTTAAGTTTTAATGTCATTCCTTACTTTCAGCAAAAAAAACTTTTTTTTATCTAATTTCTGAACATTTTACATCTAACGCAGGTTCGAATTCAGCTCACCATACATGGAAAATTAAAACGAAATTTATTCTGGCAGCTTTATTAATTTGGCAGATTTATTCTGTATACAGAAAGTTGCCCCTTCAGCAATACCTTGCCCTTTACGCTAAAGCTGTTACCACTTCCTATTCTAATTAAAAGCTTCCTATTCTAACTAAACGGCCTCCGTGTTTCAGTAGACGCTCTTAAAAAATTAGGATAAACAGTTAAACTCTAGCGTAAAGAGCAAGGTATTAAAGAGGAGGCAACCCTTCATATATGGAATGAATTGTTTTCGTGTTCCAAAATATGCCGGTAAACCTGGCTCACCCTCATTGGAATATACCCTTCCCCTCACAGAGATCTCCTAAGAGTAAATTTAATCCAACGTAAAGTACAGCCCGTCATGCACCAAATTAAAAGACCTACATGCACGCATTCCACTGCATCAAAAATTTTGAAGAATAATGTATATGGTTTTGTATACTTGAGATAAAGCGATTAAAATCAAAAAGTAGCTCCTGGATGATTCCCCAAAAACATCTCCACATGAAAAATCAGCCAAATTAAAAAGAATTTGGTCCCTGGAATATTCACCCCCCCCCCCCAAGAAAAATTCTCCCTGTAGAAATTCACCTTAAGCACACTCCCCCTCCAAAAAAATGTCCGTATATTTCCCAATAGAAAATACTATACGTAAACAATGGGTGGATTTCATATCTTAAAGGCCTCTCCCCATGGACTGTTGGGGAAGGGTCATATTACACCTTCAGACATAATTATTCTATCTTTAAACTATACTGAACAAAATGGCTATCTCAACATTTTAATCGGACAATTTTGGGGGGAAATGGGCATGGCAGGAGGCCCAGTTGCCTTCCAATTTTTTTGGTCACTTAAAAAGGGCACTAGAATCGACCCTGGAAAAAAAATGCATCATGCATTTTTTTCAAACATGCATCTATGCATGTTTGAAATCTATGCATCTATGCATATTCAAAATGCATAAACAAACATGCATCTATTATCTGTATTATGGCAAAAATAGCGAAATTCCATATTGTGGAAGTTCAACTAAGGTTCCTTTAATTTTAGCGAGTGTTTCCCCTCTATTTCAAAAATCAGGCAAACTTTCTCGTGCTCGTAACTTTTGATGGGGAGCATTAGACTTGATGGATCTTATATATTTGGTTTCAGCATAAAAAGCTGATTCTTTTGATGCATCTACTGATATTAAAATTCCGTCTTTTAGAGTTTCAGTTACTATTGAGCTGAGTCACTCCTTAATTACAGTTTCTTACGACATACTGTTTGAAATCTATACGCTTTTTTGATGTGAAGAATAGTCGCATTTCAAATTTAATTAAGCTTGTTCATTTGTTAGTTCTGATAAGAAAGCCAAAATCAAATTTATGAAAAAGCTTCATTCATATTGCCTGTATAGGTCTAAGGGTAGAAAATTCTGCCTTTTACCAAAGGCTCTTATTTCAACTCTTATCAACAGCAGTTTTTCAAGCATTTCGTGACGAACATGACAATTTATACAAGCTGGTGTAGAGCACTTTTTTGAAGAGACAAAGGGAATGGCATATCCATAAAAAAAAATCAGAGAACAAACATATAGAAGACTAATACACCAATTTTCATAATTTTACATTTTCAAAATTCTAAATTTTTCTTAGTTTCTAAGCGCTTCGTCTGGTCGTCTATGAGCAGTATTTCAAAGGTGATAGAGCTTAAAAAAATACATTAGTTCTGAAATAAGTTGGAAGAGCAAAAGAGGTATTTACTTGATGAGAAAAAATATTACTGAAAGTTAATTGGTCTTAAAAGTGGGAATCATGGTGACTTTTCAATGATGAGAAAATAAGAGAATTTTTCTAGAGGGCAAGAGCTTTGGTCATCTAGTGAGGGTCATAAACTCCTATTTTGCTTATGATTAAGTCATGAGTTGTTAATACCTTGAACAAATCAATTATAGTCAGAACACATTTTACCAACAGGCTAGGATTCTGGCGGTCTGTCGAAAGGAAACCTGCTCGATTATTCATGTTGAGGCGAGGGCGAAAATGTCACTTACTTATACCAGAACTAAAAAGTAAAGTATTACAAAATCCATTATGACAACTTGTCTTGTCACCATTCAAATTGAAATCCGTGAATAAATTCTTTCATGGGAATCAACGAAATTTCCACGATTTTCCCTCGAAAGAATTGATTTCTGTATTATAGGAACCTATTAAAGGCCTACAATTTGTCAATTAGCTTGTTGTACCAAGGAAAATGTGTAAAACTGTTCTTTTGTTTAAATTGTGTTGCAAGTACCAGGTAATATGGCATGTTATTGGGTAGAATTCTAGTTTAGCATCTAATTGATGATGCTTTTATTATTTTCTTTAATCATTTTGATAAAATTGTTTCGTAATTAAGTTAAAAAAAAAAATCCGATGAAAGTAAGGAGCAACTTTAAAACCAGAAACAAACGGAAATTATTCTGCATATAAATGCTGTTGTCTCCTGCCTAACTCCTGAATCGTTAAGCTGAAGTTTCTTAGTGCTTTAAAACAGCTTCTTTTTTTCTGATTCAATGGTACTGATGTTTCAGCAAATCTCTTAAAGAAATTTGGACAAAAAGTCAAAATTTAGAGTAAAGAGCAAGAAGTGGAGGGGGACATGTTTCCCTCATGTAAAGCATAATTCTTGTTTATTTTAAATTTACTCTTTACTTTCAGTGGAGAAAAAGCTGTTTTTTCAAGTTTGATCTTTGATGGTTTTCAATTTATGTCAAAGTCTAACCATTATATGATGTGGGTTACTAGCCTGTCTAGCATCTAACTGATACTTTTATAATTTTCTTTGATTGTTTTGACAAAATTGTTTTGTAATTAAATTAAAAAAAACTTCAATTGAAAGTAAGGAGCAACTTTAAAACCTAAAACAAACTGAAAATATTCTGCATATAAAGGCTGTTTTCCGCTGCTTAACTCCTGAATCGTTAAGCAAAATTTCTTAGAGCTTTAAGACAGCTTTTTTCCAATTCGATGGTCCTAATGTTTCACAAATTTTCTTAAAGAAATTTGGACAAAAATTCAAAATTTAGAGTAAAGAGCTAGCAGTGGAGGAGGGCATGTCTCCCTCACATAAAGCATAATTCTTGTTTATTTTAAAGTTACTCTTTACTTTCAGTAGAGAAAAAGCTGTTTTTTCAAGTTTGATCTTTGATGGTTTTCAATTTATGTCAAAGTCTAACCATTATATGATGTGGGTTACTAGCCTGTCTAGCATCTAACTGATACTTGTTATAATTTTCTTTGATTGTTTTGACAAAATTGTTTTGTAATTAAATGAAAAAAAACTTCAATTGAAAGTAAGGAGCAACTTTAAAACCTTCTGCATATAAAGGCTGTTTTCCGCTGCTTAACTCCTGAATCGTTAAGCAAAATTTCTTAGTGCTTTAAGACAGCTTTTTTCCAATTCGATGGTCCTAATGTTTCACAAATTTTCTTAAAGAAATTTCGACAAAAAGTCAAAATTTAGAGTAAAGAGCTAGCAGTGGAGGAGGGCATGTCTCCCTCACATATAGCATAATTCTTGTTTATTTTAAAGTTACTCTTTATTTTCAGAAGAGAAAAAACTATTTTTTTAAGTTTGGTCATTGATGGTTTTCAATTCATGTCAAAGTCTAACCGATATATGATGTGGGTTACTAGCCAGTCTAGCATCTAACTGATGATACTTTTATTATTTTCTTTGATCGTTTTGAAAAAACTGTTTGGTAATTAAATTTTAAAAAAACTTCAATTGAAAGTAAGGAGCAACTTTAAAACCTAAAACAAACAGAAAATATTCTGCATATAAAGGCTGTTTTCCGCTGCTTAACTCCTGAATCGTTAAGCAAAATTTCTTAGTGCTTTAAGACAGCTTTTTTCCAATTCGATGGTCCTAATGTTTCAGCAAATTTTCTTAAAGAAATTTGGACAAGAAGTCAAAATTTAGAGTTAAGAGCAAGCAGTGGAGGAGGGCATGTCTCTCTCACATAAAGCTTAATTCTTGTTTATTTTAAATTTACTCTTTACTTTCAGTGGAAAAAAACTGTTTTTTTAAGTTCGATCTTTGATGTTTTTCAATTCATGTCAAGATCTAACCATAATATGATGTGGGTTACCAGCCTGTCAAATGTTAAGTGGCTTAAGCGTTCTTAAGCCACTCAGCTTTTAGCAAGCTTTTTAGTTTTTCAGCTTAAGAATAGAAATGTGAAATCGTAATCAAAATTTTAGACAAATTTGAAATAGTAGTTCTGTTGCATTCGTCCTTAATGAAATTTTTACTCAAGAATTTTGGGTGGACAAAGAGAGGTACTATAGTACATTGAGATGGAAATTCCATGTAACTGCTGATCTTCCACATGGCTGAAGCCATCACGATCTCTATACTAGTTTTCTCTGATGTCTATATCCATTATAAACATTTGTTTAAACCCATTGGAATATTGAAGCCTATTTAAGTGGAAAAAAAGAAGTATTATAATCTAAAATTGCCAAAACAAGATTCCTAGCAGCCCTTAAGTATTTTCCTTGCAACACTTATGATGGACTGCTTGATCTTTTCTTTCTCTGTATCAGTAGGCATCTTAATGTAATATCTTTTGCTACAATGAGAAACATTTAATTGCTATAAGGTATTGAACAGACTTAATATGTGTTCAACACTTAATCAAGGACAATGAAAATTCGATTCTAATTAAATAAATGAAATTGAATAAGTAAAATTTTTTCCTTTCAATTACAGTTCTTAGTTTTTAGATCTGTGTAATCTTGTTTATTTTTCTTACAAGATTAGGATATATCAAGAACTTGTCTATATATTAATCCTTCTCACTTACATCAAATCTTTCCTTCAAAGCTAAAGTAGGGTGTAGTAAGGTCTCATGGCTAAACTTAGAACTTGTGTTCCTACCCTTGAAATGCCCCTTATATTCCTTACAGTACAATATTGATGAAAAATATGCAATGAAATTCAAAATATATGTGAGTCCTAAAGATACTATCTGCAAAATGAGAAATAAACAGCTTTTTCTGCTCTCTTTTTTATTACTTTACTTTTTAATTACTTAAATCTACGCAGCACCTCCATGTATTGTCTTTCTTTCTGACTATTGCTAGTGGAAAACACCACTCGCTAACCCCCTCTTTAATAATTCCTTGTTCTTCCATTTCTTTGATTTGGTTATCAAGCTATGACTTTAAATGGGAATGGTACTATTATTGGAATTTTTTTAATTGAAGGTGCTTGTGTTGGTATTTTGTGTGTAATCAGGTGGGTAAAGTTCACTTTTTTTATTACTTTGGCATCATTCAGATGGATTCTGCACTATACCAGAACTTGTCAAAGTTATCCTGCACTTCAGGCACTGCTGCCATGAAGTAAGGAGCAGATATTTTGTGTTGAATGTAAAGCAATGGTGCATTGATGGACAGCAGATCTTTCTTTGCTTTATTCTCTCAGAATCATGCACAAAAAAAAAGATTTCTTCATTGCTAGATTTTTTTCTCTAGCTCAATGTGATGCACTAAACAGGGTGTTTTTTAACTGCATGGTATTCTGCATGATGTAATGTATCCATATTTGGCGATATATATTCACAAAAAATAACTCGGTTGCGAAGATTTCTCAATAGGAGAACCGAAAATAATTGGGTTCAGTTCCACAAGTTAGCTAAAATGATCTTTCATGAAATAGACTCAACTAGGAAAACTTTGAACTCTTTTAAGTATCTTACTTTTCAAACCTAGTACTGGTACAAAAGTAGTACCGGACAGAACGTAAGAGCATTACAAAAAAAAAATTGATTGTTAACTACTGTAATATGATTAATACCAGAGACTGTAGAAAACTTATGAGAGCGAAAACTGGCGCGAATTTAAAAAAAAAAAAAAACACCATCGCCACCTGGTGTTTGATATTTTTTCTTTTTACGCCTAACCTGCTGCATGCTTGACTTTTCAGGTATTTTAAATGAAGGAAACCGTACAAGAAGCATATTTCTTTTACTTCAGTTTTCTTATTCATTTAAATTGTCAAAGGTGTTTTCTATAGGGTGTTGGCTTGTGAGATGTTTCAAACAGGCTAAATTGGCTACTTAGGTCTACTTTTGCAGTATTAGCACAGTTTTTAACTAGTTTTCTTATTCATTTAAATTGTCAAAGGTGTTTTCTATAGGGTGTTGGCTTGTGAGATGTTTCAAACAGGCTAAATTGGATACTTAGGTCTACTTTTGCAGTATTAGCAGAGTTTTTGACTAGTTTTCTTATTCATTTAAATTGTCAAAGGTGTTTTCTATAGGGTGTTGGCTTGTGAGATGTTTCAAACAGGCTAAATTGGCTACTTAGGTCTACTTTTGCAGTATTAGCAGAGTTTATAACTAGTTTTCTTATTCATTTAAATTGTCAAAGGTGTTTTCTATAGGGTGTTGGCTTGTGAGATGTTTCAAACAGGCTAAATTGGATACTTAGGTCTACTTTTGCAGTATTAGCAGAGTTTTTAACTAGTTTTCTTATTCATTTAAATTGTCAAAGGTGTTTTTCTATAGGGTGTCGGCTTGTGAGATGCTTCAAACAGGCTAAATTGGCTACTTAGGTCTACTTTTGCAGTATTAGCAGAGTTTTTAACTAGTTTTCTTATTCATTTAAATTGTCAAAGTTGTTTTCTATAGGGTGTTGGCTTGTGAGATGTTTCAAACAGGCTAAATTGGATACTTAGGTCTACTTTTGCAGTATTAGCAGAGTTTTTAACTAGTTTTCTTATTCATTTAAATTGTCAAAGGTGTTTTCTATAGGGTGTTGGCTTGTGAGATGTTTCAAACAGGCTAAATTGGATACTTAGGTCTACTTTTGCAGTATTAGCAGAGTTTTTAACTAGTTTTCTTATTCATTTAAATTGTCAAAGGTGTTTTTCTATAGGGTGTCGGCTTGTGAGATGCTTCAAACAGGCTAAATTGGCTACTTAGGTCTACTTTTGCAGTATTAGCAGAGTTTTTAACTAGTTTTCTTATTCATTTAAATTGACAAAGGTGTTTTCTATAGGGTGTTGGCTTGTGAGATGTTTCAAACAGGCTAAATTGGATACTTAGGTCTACTTTTGCAGTATTAGCAGAGTCTCTAATAAGTTTTCTTCTTCATTTAAATTCTCAAAGGTGTTTTCTATAGGGTGTTGGCTTGTGAGATGTTTCAAACAGGCTACATTGGCTACTTAGGTCTACTTTTGCAGTATCAGCAGAATTTCTAATAAGTTTTCTTATTCATTTAAATTATCAAAGGTGTTTTTTATAAGGTGTTGGCTTGTGAGATGTTTCAGACAGGCTAAATTGGCTACTTAGGTCTACTTTTGTAGTACCAGCAGAATTTCTAATTCTGCACATACACTTCAAGTAAGAAAAATACTTATCTCTATAGTCAGAATTGCATCCTGAATCCAAAGTTATTGTGCATTTGCATCAGAAAGGAAATTAATATTCACCATATACAGACCTAGCCTATACCAATTCAGGGTATATATTTGCACGTTAGTGAGTATATGTGTATGTATGTGTGTATGTGTGTATGTGTATATGTACGTGTGTATGTATATGTATGTATATGTATGTGTATATATATATATATATATATATATATATATATATATATATATATATATATATATATATATATATATGTATATATGTAAGCCCTATAGATAGGTAGAGTAGCTCCATAGGAGGCTTAGGCCAAGTAGGACCTTGTCCCAGTGGGGCCCATAATAGAAACTGGGAAACCCTCCCCGGGGGGTCATAATTTCAGGTGGAGGAGGAAGAAGGCCCCTCAAATGTACACTCAGCGGGGCCAACTGCCGTGTTCACGCGTCAGATGAGTTACAAACCTTCTCCCAGTAATGGGTTAAATTGCATGGTGAAGCAGAACACCATCGTGGGAGGATCCTCTATAGGAGGACAACTGCGGCAGGGCGTAAGATCCAGATTTATGGACAACGGCCTCTGTAAAGGGCTGCCTCGACCCTTTCGGGGTACCTGCAAGACTGGGAAACTTGCGGTCAATTTTTCCCACTTGAGGAGTGGCGCCCCTCGAGGAAATTATAGCCTAGTAAACAACACAGCACTCGTACGGGATTCTGATTATTGGATAATTTTCTGGGCTTGGTTTGTTTTGATGGGCGTTTTCGGGCTGAAAAACCTCTTCCTAGCTAATTTATCTACTATGGGCTGCCTCCCCGTAGTAGCATAATATTTGTAGGCATGAATATATAATGAGTCGGAGGTAATAGGCTTGGGACTGTCTGTGCAGGATTTCGACTCTTGTTGATAGAAGAGCATCGCCAAGTGCTGAAAACCATGTTGTGACCAAGATGGGCCCAGGATTGCACAAAGCCTCCAACTTACTGGAGGTCCCAGGGACTTCTTGCTGTCCGGTTCTAAGCCGGCTTAAGCGCTTCGGTGTAGACTTGAGAAGATATGTTGGTCCCCATCCTGCACTGGTATCCGGGATCACTGCTTTTCTTGAGGCCAAAATAATTTCAAAGATTTAAAGAACATGAAAATTGGAACTTGGAATGTTACGACGTTAAAAAATGACTATCGCATCGACATTTTGACTGACGAATTCAGACGGTTTGAACTGGATTTATTAGGAGTTTCAGAAACTCATATCCCAGGGGTAGGAAGCATGAAATTAGGTGACATAGAATTTGTTTACTCAGGAAGGAAGGATGGGGTACATAGACAGGGAGTAGGGCTCATGATGAATAAGGAAGCTGCTAAGTCTTGTTTAGGCTGGGAAGGTATTAATAATAGAATACTAATTGCTCATTTTATGACTAAAAAGTTTAGGGTATCAGTTATAGTAGTATATGCCCCCATTGAACCAACTGATGGAGATACTAGTGACTCAGATGAATTTTACTTACAGTTACAGGAGCAAATAGACAGGGTACCAGGTAGAAATATGGTGTTTTTGCTAGGAGATTTTAATGCCCAGGTTGGTAGAAATAGGGATAGATGGTATCCTAGCCTAGGTAATTTTGGTGTAGGAAAAGAAAACAGTAATGGCTATAGGCTTTTGCAATTTTGTAGGTATAACAACCTAGTTATAACCAATACGGTGTTTGGTCACAAAATGGCCCATAAGTCGACATGGTATTCACGTGATGGTAAGACAGCAAACCTTATTGATTATGTTATTGTAAACAGAAGACTAGCAGGATCAATACAAGATACTAGGGTGTATAGGAGTGCCGTTATTGATGTTAAAAGTAAAGATCACCATCTAGTAGTGTCTAAGGTTAATTTAAAGCTGAAATTTCGGAAGAGTAACTCCCTCCCGGGAAGTTATGATGTTGGTAGACTTCAGGATGAAAATTTGAGAAAAAAATTCCAGGAACAGTTGAGTACTAAACTTGAGGGTTTAAAATTTGACAATGTGGAAGATGGATGGAATAATTTCAGAAAAACAGTTTGTGAAGTTGCTGATGGTGTCCTAGGGAAGAGTGCTAAGACAGCAACTAGGAATATTAGTGAAAAAGCTTTAGGTTTAATAGAGAGTAGAAGGGGTTTGTATAAGAATTATCTGAGCGATAGGTCGTATGAAAACAAAAGGAATGTAAAGAAAGTGGAGAAAGCATTAAAATATGAACTAAGGAGATGTGAAATGGAGGCGATGGATAAAATTGCTGAGGATCTGGAAGATGCGGCTAGACGGCATAATAGTAAAATATTATACTGGCATGTTAATAAATTGAAAGGGAGTAGCCGATCCGGACTAGTCCCAGTTAAAGATAGAAATGGGGTCACAATAAGTGATAAGGAAAAAGTTAAAGAAAGATGGGTGGAACATTTTGAGAATGTGCTAAACCGAGATACAGTTGCAGGAAAAGATATAGATGAAAATGAAAAAGTTTGTGATACCTTGGATGTGAAGGAAGATTTGTTTAGTGAGGAAGAATTAGCGACAGTACTAGAAGGATTAAAAAATAATAAGGCCCCAGGTGCTGATAGTATGATTAATGAGTTCCTTAAATATGGTGGCTCTGAGGTTAGGAATAAGCTACTGAAGATTATGAACATGATTTTTGAAAAAGGGCAAGTACCCAATGATTTTAGGAAAACCTTAATTAAACCACTGTATAAGAAAGGTGACAAGAGTGAATGTCGGAATTATCGAGGCATTAGTCTGGTCTCTTTAGGTAGCAAATTACTGAGTAATATGATACTTTTTAGACTGAGACATGCTGTAGACAAAGTTTTAAGGAAAGAACAATGCGGTTTTAGAAAAGGTAGAGGATGTGTCGACCATGTTTTCACTCTTAGGTTAATAATTGAGAAGTCCCTTCGTTGTCAAACACCTTTGGTCCTTAGTTTTATCGATTATAAGCAAGCTTTCGATTCTGTTGATAGAACAGCGTTAACAAAGGTCTTATCGTTATATGGTATACCAGAAAAATACATTAAAGTGATTTGCGCAATGTACGAGAATAATACTGCTGCGGTTAAGGTAGGAAATGAGGTTAGCAACTGGTTTTGTATTAAATCAGGAGTTAAGCAGGGTTGTGTTCTATCCCCCTTTATATGGATCATTTTGATGGACTTCGTCTTAAGGAGCACAGGAAAGGCAATTGGAGACCATGGAATCAAATGGGGAGGAAGAACGCTCCTGGACTTAGATTATGCTGATGATTTAAGCATATTAGATGAAAGTGTGAGCAAAATGAATGAATTTTTAGAGGTTTTACGAGTTCAGGGTGCTAAAATAGGCTTGAAAATTAATGTTAAGAAGACTAAGTCACTAAGGTTAGGAATAAGTGAAGATGAACAGGTGACCTTAGGTAACGAAAAGATTGATCAGGTTGGGAGCTTCAGTTACCTTGGTAGTATTATTAGTAAAGATGGTGGGAGCAGTGAAGATGTTAAAAGTAGAATAGCTAAAGCTCAGGATGTTTTTTCACAGTTAAAAAAAGTTTGGAAGAATAGAAAGATAAGCCTACAAACCAAGATTAGAATATTGGAAGCTACAGTGATGACAGTGGTCAAATATGGCTCTGAAGCATGGACACTCCGAAAAGCAGATGAAAATTTACTAGATGTTTTCCAGAGAAATTGCCTACGGATTGTTCTGGGTACCCGGCTGACTGACCGTATTTCAAACAGTAGGTTGTACGAAAAGTGTGGTTTCAATCCCGCTTTCTGGGGCTATAATGAAAGAAAGGTTGAGATGGCTAGGCCACGTTCTACGGATGAAGGATGACAGATTACCGAAGATTGTCCTTTTTGGCCAACCGTCTGGGGCTACACGGAAAGCAGGTCGTCCTTGTCTGGGTTGGGAGGATGTCATAAATAAGGATTTAAAGGAAATGGGAACTTCCTGGGAGGGTGTAAAGAGGGAGGCTTTAAATAGATTAGGTTGGAGGAGGAGCGTGCGTAGCTGTGTTGGCCTCAGGCGGCTTGGTGCTGCAGTGAGTTATTAGTAGTAGTAGTAGTAATAATTGTAAACTTGAAGTTCAAAGCTTGAGAGGAACAAGCATTGTTTTCATAGCAATTTGTACAAAAAGATTATAAAATATTTTTTGGCCCATTCCTTCAGCTTCAACAAACAGTTTACATCTTTTCAGTAAAAAAAATTAAATTGCATTGTGCCATGATCCCAATGGTCAGCCAATTTGAAGCATAATATCTGATCTAATAATCAGGCATCTAATACCTAACTTCATGCTGAGCAGAGGTGCACACTTGATGCATGGGATGATTGTTTCTAGGCAGTTGGTACATATCTGTATCCTATTGATTAACTTAGCAATGCATGGGTGGAGTGAAGCTAGAATGTGACACAAACAATGCAAATGATGTACAAATTTATCCAGACATCTGAGATTAAAAAAGAAACCTTGGAATTTACTATTTCCTGAGAAGAGAGGCTTATTGATTTTCCAGCTTCAAGTTACATTAATTACTCAAACACGCAGTTGTAAGCAGGAAACTGATGAGCTTTCTACATTTGTTTTGTCAGAGAATCAAAAACAGACAAATAAATGTAGCATAGTACCTAATTTTCTGTAGCATTTCAGACAAATTTTCTAACCTGCTATTGAAGAGTCTATCAGAAAAAAAAATTAAGGTTAGAATATATATATATATATATATATATATATATATATATATATATATATATATATATATATATATATATATATATATATATATATATATATATATATATTTATATATATACATATATATATATACATATATATATATATATATATATATATATATATATATATATATATATATATATATATATATATATATATATATATATATATATATATATATATATACATATATATATATATATATATATATATATATATATATATATATATATATATATATATATATATATATATGTATATATATATATATATATGTATATATATAAATATATATATAAATATATATATATGTATATATATAAATATATATATATATATATATATATATGGAAAAAAAAATTATTTACCAGTTCTTCACTAAATCTGTCTGCAAGAATTAACTCCACTTCATATTCTTTTGTCTCAGTCTTCCTCCTTTTTAAGGGTGGAGCCATCTTTTTCAATGGCTGGAGTGTGTGAGCTACAAAAAAGGATACATATCAGTTATCAAACAGTTCATGGTAACAAACTGTAGTAAGGAGCGACCCGGCTCAATAGTAACCAAAACTCTAAAAAATGGAATTTTGATACCAATAGCTATATCAAAAGAATCGCATTTTAATGCTGATTTTAAATATATAAGTTTCATCAAGTTTAGTCTTACCCATCAAAAGTTACGAGTCTGAGAAAATTTGCCTTATTTAGGAAAATAGGGGAAAACACCCCCTAAAAGTCGTAGGATCTTAACGAAAATGACACCATCAGATTCAGCGTATCAGAGAACCTTACTATGGAAGTTTCAAGCTCCTATCTACAAAAATGTGGAATTTTGTATTTTTTGCCAGAAGACAAATCATGGGTGTGCTTATTTGTTTTTTTGTTTTTTTTTTCCAGGAGTCATCGTATCAACCAAGTAGTCCTAGTATGTCGCAAGAGGGCTCATTCTAACGGAAATGAAAAGTTCTAGTGCCCTTTTTAAGTGACCAAAAAAAATGGAGGGCATCTAGGCCCCCTCCCACGCTCATTTTTTTCCGAAAGTCAACGGATCAAAATTCTGAGATGGCCATTTTGTTCAGCATAGTCAAAAACCATAATAACTATGTCTTTGGGGATGACTTACTCCCCTACAATCCCTGGGGGAGGGGCTGCAAGTTACAAACTTTGACCAGTGTTTACATATAATAATGGTTATTTGGAAGTGTAAAGACGTTTTCAGGGGGATTTTATTTTGTTTGGGGGTGGGGCTGAGGAGAGGGGGCTATGTTGGAGGATCTTCCCTTGGAGGAATCTGTCATGGGGGAAGAAAAATTCAATGAAAAGGGCGCAGGATTTTCTAGCATTACTATAACAAAACAATGAAAAATAAACATGAAAACGTTTTTTTTCAAATGAAAGGAAGAAGTAGCATTGAAACTTAAAACGAACAGAGATTATTACGCATATGAGGGGTTCTAAAAATACTTTACCATAAAGAGCGAGGTATTTAGGAGGAGATAAATACCTTGCTCTTTATGCAAAAGTATTTTTAGTAATTTCAACTATTTATTCTACAGCCTTTCTGATTCAGGGGTCATTCTTAAAGAATTGGGACAAAACTTACAATTTAGTGTAAAGAGCAAGGTATTAACGAGGGTACAAACCCCCTCGTATACATAATAAAAACATAAGGTTATGAAAGTTTGTTGTGTAAGTTAATTCTTAAGTTACATATATTTTTTACTAATAAAAAACGTTCATTAAAAATTAAAAGTTCTAGTTGCCTTTTTAAATAACTGAAAAATTGGAGGGCAACTAGGCCTCCTTCTCCACCCCTTATTTCTCAAAATTGTCTGATCAAAACTAAGAGAAAGCCATTTAGCCAAAAAAAGAATTAATATACAAATTTCATTTTAATAATTTATGTGCGGAGAGCCAAAACCAAACATGCATTAATTCAAAAATGTTCAGAAATTAAATAAAAAAAAACTAATTTTTTTAGCTGAAAGTAAGGAGTGACATTAAAACTTAAACGAACAGAAATTACTCCATATATGAAATGGGTTGTCCCCTCTGCAATCCCTCGTTCTTTACACTAAAGTTTGACTCTTTGCCACAATTCTACTTTTTAAAACAATTAAAAGCTTTAGCGTAAAGAGCGAGGGATTGCAGAGGGGACAACCCATTTCATATATGGAATAATTTCTGTTCGTTTTAAGTTTTAATGTTGCTCCTTACTTTCAGCTAAAAAAATTAGTTTTTTTTTATTTAATAAATGGAAAGAAGTAGCTTCACTGCAAGGGTTAGACCCAAGCCTACCCAAATCAACAGTGATACATTTACTTGCCAGGAAAAAAGAAAGATGCACTAGGAGTATTACCTTCTACATTGTCAGGAAGGCTGTATCCAAAGGTGTGAGGTTTAAACCCTCCCTCTCAAATTTTTTTGTCAAACTAGTAAAAGCATCATAAAAATACATATGAAATTTGTTTGATGCATTTAAAATAATAGATCCCCCCCAGATAAAAAAAAATCCTGAATGAATCTTCAAGGCACTCAAAGCAAAGCATGCTATTTCAGCCAATCCTCATTAGGCACTTATTAGTCAAAGAAAAGGAAAAGAATAACAGGATATATACTAATCAATATATGGTTTATCCTTTCTTGTTGAGCGATATCTTATGATTATCATAATATTTCTCATTGTCTCTCTAAAGAGGGAGTATAAAACAAAATGAATTAACATACAACTTCAGTATACTTGATAGTTTGCTACTGATTCTTTTTTCTTGTCAAATTAGGATGATTGTTCCCAGTGCTGGATCTAGATTGTTTTTTTGGGGGGAGGGGTAAATGCACATTTTGCCACTCCCTATCACACCATAAATATTGTAAATATTACAATATTGTTTAGAGTGAAAGTTAAATTAATTTACCAGTAAAATAATGATTTTTACTTATTACATTTGTTGGATATTAAAAGTGCTAGTTTTATCACTCAGATTTTATTTCTAGTACTTTTGAGAAATGGATGATATTATTTATTCTGTAAGAGCTCTTCTCTTTCAAATATAGGCTAAGGCCTAGGTAAAAAAAGAAAGAAGAAAACTTTGTGTTAACTACTGACTGTGAGCTTGGCAAGGGACAGACACATAAGAAAGCTGAACACCCAGAAGTAGATGAAGCTTTGTAGATGTAGTTTGTTCAGGAAAGAAATAAGTAGGCATACTTTCAGGTTCTATATTGGTCATCAAACTAAGCTTTTTTACAAGGAAATAATAAAAAAAAGAAAAATTACGAGCCACCATTAAAATGGGAGTTTGAAAGCAACAGCTTGTCAAAATCATGTCAACAAATTGAACATATTAGTTGATATGTCAACACAAGTTTATTGTACTTAAAAAGCTATCTGGAGCTGAACATGGCCCTATATAATTTAATAGCATCACTTTTTGGGTACCCATATCATACCTGGGCTTGTGCAAAGTTGTCAGTTTTCAGTACCTGAATGTGACTAGAGCTTGTGTGTTAAGGGGTTAAAATGTTGTGTAAAGCTAGTTCCTAACACTGAAATACTAACTTTAGATGAGCATTTTGATTAAAATGACTTTCTTGTCAAAATTGACAGTAAGTTTTTAATATTAGTCTTGGATATGAACTATATATTTTAAGACAGTTGAGAGATTGTCAGGACTGGACTAGTGCCTGGCTAAAATCTAAAAAACTTTATTTTCTATATTTAAATTTAAATGAAAATTATCCTTACATCCTTGCCTGTTTAAATACAATTATTTTGCACCACTACTGCATTTTCTAAGACTAGGTTCAAGCTTTAAGTGTGTGACCAAGATTAGACTCTACTGCAGTCTATCAGTATATTTGAAATTTTGAGTGTTTTGTAATCTATTGTTAAAAATATTCAAGCTAATCACACTTGTTAAAAACATTTTGACATATCTAATGGTGAAACAATCAAATTCATGGGTGGTAAGATAGAAATTTTAGAATGATTTAGCTGTTAAAGAATGTATTACCTGGCCAACTACTGAGTATCTCAACCTATGTCTGTGATCAGGTATCTACTATTGACTGTCAGTGTTAGTGTTGATGAAGCTTAAATAATTAAGGTAATCACATAAGCTAAATATTAAGAAAATCTAAATAAACCTAGTAATAAAGCAATTCCTTTTTAAGGTGTTATAACTGAGGTTTTTAAGGTGGTATAACTGAGGTTCTACATTAATTTAAGTAATAAAATGATGATTAGCCTAATTGCCATACTACTGGTTATGTAGGTATATCTTGCTTTAGAGGATGGTCATGCAGTACAGTTCAACTAGAGGAAGGGCTGGGCTGCAAGATTGCTACAATTCAAGGGCACTGAATGGACAATTATTTCTCTTTCTCAGAGCTTTGGCTATCTGATTTCAGCCCTTTTGGCAACCTTAGACTATCCTATATGGTATCTATTTGCTTGGGATAAAAGAATGGAGAAAAATTAGATAAAACGAGATTATAGAAATATTCTTCACCAGCTTGGGGTTCTGTCAATGCCTGGCTATTACAGATTCCAATTTTAGGCTTCCGGCATATTAATTTTCCCGCTAAAAATTAAATTATTTAACGAAGAAAAATCTATTCTTTTTAGATGTCAGGATCAATCAATTGCTATAATCAAAATGTGCTAAACTACAAATTGCTGACCTTCAGTGAAAATTGACCTGAAAAGTAAAAGGGTGAAGAAGAGACCCATTTTGAGCACTTAGAAATAAGAAAACTTTAAAGGAAGAATTTTGAAAAAACATGTCTAAGGATATACATAGCTACCTTTATAATTTGTGATACAGCTCATAGAAAAAAATAACTTTTATAAAAGTACCTGACAAATGAGCCAAATTAGATATCAGGAGGTTCACCGGGTATATTTTTAAAAGGGCAATTTAGTGTTCTTCATTTAAAATTTTTATTACCCTCAGTGTTCTAATTTAAATTGCTTTTTATATATTTTTTTATAATCACCAGAATCCTTTTATATATTTTTGTATAATCACCAGAAACAAAAATGAAACAGGGATTATTTGGGTCTTTCACGGCACGGCGTCAAAAAGTCATAAAAACTGAGGACACATAAGTGCTTTAATAATTACTCAATCCACATACCGAGTTGGCGTTGAGAGATACTTTTTTTTTATTTCCTCGTGGTGCGGTCAGCAGCAAGAGCCTCTGCGTCTGACAACAGAATTCCAGCCTGGCCGGGAAGAGTATCGTGATGGCGCCGAAAAGCGGCAGGTGCAGGCCAAGTCTTAGCTCCGTACCAAAGGATCAAACAAATTAAGGTTCCGATAACCTTGATTTTTGTAGCTTGTTTAACCATTGGCTTCTTTGAAATATACCTTATTCTGCTTAAAATGGTAGAGGTCTTGGTCAATTGAGTAACAACTTCGTGGTTGATACAGCCGTCTGGAGATACAATAGAGCCGAGGTAAATGAATGGGTCAACCACTTGAATTTGGTTTCTGGCAATTGAGTCATTTGATTTTTTGGCTTCAGAATTTGACTGTGATATTGCTTTGGGATGGAAATTTGTTAAGATGTCCTCTCCCCTAAACACTCATCGAAAGTTTGAAATATCCATTTTTAAAATATTTTAAGGGTGTAGTAACAATGTCTCCTAGTATGCTATATTAATCACTGCCCCGGGGTAACAGTTCTAAATTTTGGAATTAGACCATTGCCAACATTCAGGATTTATCATTAGGAAATAGGGGATATTTGGTTCTAGGAATGTCCAGAAAGGCATAGGGTATTAAAATGAAACTCGGGGAATGTTTAGGAGTATGGTGAACTAAATTAAAAGACTCTACATATTTAGTGTATGAATAAGGTATCTCTGGAATGTTTTAAGAACATCTGAGGGTATTTAGTTAAAACTTTCAGTTTTTGCCGAGGGAGATGTTCAATAGAAGTCAAAAAGTAACCAACATAATTCCATGACCTTTCCTCAAATAAATCAAAGAAACGCTCCTTATTTTAATTTCCAAAAGAAAAAGTAAATATATCGGTTACGCTACTGTTGGTTAATATCCAAAAAACACAGGGATAGGTCAAAAGTGACATTTATTAGAAAACATAGTGTAGGGCGGGTGTTTTTTCAATAAAAAGAGGATTTTTTTAATCTAGAGGGAACTCTTATCTAGAAATAAATGAAACACAAGAACATAGATATTTTTCTAAATCTTGGGTGTATTTGCACTCCCCCCTCCCCCACTGTGGAGTTGTTTTCAACATGCTAAAGAAGCAAATTAAATATGTTGTCAAAAGTCTAAGAAGCAACTGAGATTGGACCCTTCAAAATAAAAAAATAGCTACTCCTACGGAAAAATCACCGCAGGACAAGCCACCTAGGCCAATACATCAACGCAAACTCCTCCTCCATCTCAATCTATTCAAACCCTTCCTTTTTACATCCTCCCAGGAGGTTCCCATTTCAAATTCAATTCAATTTATTCAAATAAACCTAAAATATAACACCAATAATAATAAAGATCCTGGAAGCGAGCTTGTTGAGGACCATAACCACAAAAAATTGAAAATGAAGAAGAGAGAAAAAAAAAGAAAAGAGAAAACATGGGTAACTAAAGCAAATTGAATAAGAATTTAGAGAGTTATAATATCAAAATTTTAGTATATTGTTATACAGCGTGCGAAAACTTGTGGATAGCTCGACACTGGAGAATATTAAATTCCATTGAAGTATAGATTTATAAATGGGGGATCGCTGGGCGGAACTAGAGACACACTTGGGGAAAATGAAGGAACGGTTGGATGAACGGAGACAGAGGCCTTCAGAATTATTAATACTAAAATAAGATAATAATTGAGGAGGAAGATTTTTATGGTAAGCGGAGTATGCTAGGTATAGATTTAATTTTTTGATGATTTGTTCAAAAGGGATAATACCAAAATCGGAGTACAGGTCCTGGGTGGGATATAGTCAAGGCAGCCGAAAAACTGCTTTGATGGCACGGTTTTGGGCAGATTTTAATTTATTGGTAACTGAAGGAAAAGTGTTGCCCCAAACAGATCCACAGTATGAGATATATGGGTAAATAAAAGAGTAATAAAGGGTGACAAGGATATCGGGAGGAAGAAAATAATTCGCACGATTAATCATACTTACCTGTCGCAAAATTATGGCTCTGATGCAGGACACGTGTGTTGCAAATGATAGGGAGGAGTCTATGTGGATACCAAGAAACTTGGCAACTTCGACCTGTGGGAGGAGATTGGTAGAATATTTTTGGCCAAGTGCTTGCTGAGCTTCATTTTTTTGTAAGGGGTTCGAAATAATACAACCTGACTTTTCTTGATGTTAATGGTCATGCAGTTAACTAGACACCACTCCTGTACTCTATTCAGAAGGGTTTGAGTAGAAGCGACGACGGATGGTAAATTAGGACCGGCGATGAAAAAGTTGCTATCGTCAGCAAAAAGTACTGGGTGCACTGATGGACCCAGGTCCGTAACCAAATCATTAATATAAAGGAGAAAAAGTATTGGACCAAAAACAGAACCTTGTGGGACGCCCCTTGGGACAGGTAGGGGATGTGAAGTCAACCCGCCCAGACTCACACTCTGTACTCTACCAGAGAGATAAGAGCCAAACCAGGAGAAAGGAACTCCACGAATCCCTAAGTTGTTGAGTTTACTTAATAGAACACCGTGATCAACCATATCAAAGGCCTTAGAAAAGTCCAGAAATAAGCCCAATACAGTATTTTTAAGGACAAGTTGGGAACGTATAAACTGTGTGGCGTCAATTAGTGCATGAGCAGTTGAAAATTTGGAACGGAAGCCATATTGATGAGGAGAAATCAACGAATCTGAAGAAGGAATCCCAAATAAAAAGGGAGAAAGACGTTGGAATATAATTCTCTCGAGCACTTTAGATATAACTGGGAGAAGTGAGATTGGACGATAATTACTTATCTCAGACGGATCGCCTTTTTTATGAATCGGGATAACAATTGCTGATTTAAATATTTCTGGGAAGACTCCATTGGTCATAGACAGGTTTGCTATGTGCACAATGGCTTCACAAACATAGGAAAATACGGTCCTAAGAAGCTTATTACTTATGCCAAAGAAGTCAGGTGTACTACTATTAGAGAGACATTTGATAACTTGAAGCACCTCTTTATGATCAGTTCGAGAGAAAAACATTGATCCAGGATTTTTGCTAGGTTGTACTGACTGGGAGAAGGAACAGGAGTTAGCATTTGGAATATTAGTGAAATAATTATTAAAAGCATCCGGTACTGAACTTGGGTCAATTAATCTGCCACTGATGTCCTTAAGGTTAAGAGGTACAGATCTTGAATTTCTTTTTTTTTAAAGAATTTCATTTGTTGTTGACCAAATTTTTTGCAAGTTCCCTTTGCAATGAGAGATTTTTGAATGATAATAATTTTTTTGCTTCCAGGACAAGTTTGGTATATAAATTTTTGTATTTTTTTATAATTAGTCAGGTCAATAACGTTACTGGTTTTGCAAGCTAACTTATATAGGTCATTTTTTCGGTAAGAAGAGATTATCAGGCTATTAGACATCCAGGGGCGTATATGGGTAGTTTTTCGGTTTGATTTACGAACTGGAAAGGTTGAACTGATAAGATCACTCAGTCCCTGTGTAAAACCATTTGTGGCTGAATTAACATCCTGACAATCCAAAACCTTGGACCAGTCGAAGGATTTCAAACGACCCGTGAACCTTTTCATATTCACAGTATTATATATTCTATTATACGTAGGGGTTTTAGTTCTAGAAGGTTGAGTAGCTGGTAGGGAGGGTAGCGAGAGATGGATTGGAAAGTGATCTGACAGGTCAGAAAATATTATTTTGGAGGACAGGTGGTTTCCCAGGGAAGTGGATACAAAAATGTTGTCAGTTACAGTACCTCTAGACCTCACAGTATCAACTCTAGTAGGAAAAAGGATTGTGGGAAGAAGACCACTTGAGGTGAATGTTTCAAAAAAGGTATCACAATCATTATTATTGCTAACATTTAGTAAATTACAATTGAAGTCCCCAAAAACTATGGCCTTCTTTTGTGGTAAATTAATAAAACTAGAAAAATCATCAAACAGGTTACAAAAGAAAGGGGTCAGAAATGAGGGGGGCTTACAAAATAATGAAAAAATAAAAGAATTCTCGTCAACACTTATGTCTACTATCATTGAATAAATGCATCTATTGTTTATAGTTTGCGAGAATAAGGATTCACAGTCTAATAGCCTGGTGAATTTCAGACTTGACCGGATGTAAAGAGAAATGCCGCCAGAGGACTTGGTTAATTTTCTTTCAATATGAATAGCTTGAAAACCAGGGAGGGAAAATTCATTCTTATCATCAATTTCTGAAAGCCACGTTACCGTTATTCTAATTACGTCGAAAGGGCAGTAACCATTAATTAAAATTAAGTCTTTAAAATTAGCCCACTTATCCCATATACTTCTGATGTTAAAGCAAATTACATTAAGTTTGGTCTCTTCCATTAGCTTAGGTTTCACATTTTTCACAAAATCAAAATTGTCGAGATTTTCACAGTTAGTTTGGTTTAAAGGGCTATCGGCTATCTAAGGGGCTGGTAGGCAAATTATTTTGGTCATCGTAATAGTTAAAAACAACATTATTATACAGTGATAAATTCGTGAGAAACGTAAAATCTTGTACGGTGCACATTTAAACATCCATTGTGGTCTGAGTTTCATCATCTCCTTGATTACAATATTGGAAATCTTCTTCAGCCGACGAGCTGTCATTGGTGGTAATTTTGGACTGGAATGGAAAGTTTGCCGTTTTTTTGTTAGATTTCTTGCCTTTGACTAGGGCAGTGGCATTGACTACCGTCTTGGGGGTTGTGGCAATTTCAGAGCCTGCATTGATTTGATTTGCAGTTGAGTCTACAGGCTTAACTAGCTTTGATGCGGAATCTATGTCCTTTTTCATGGAGGATAATTGAGCCATAGCTGTTTCTGATATGTCATCACCTAGGAGTTTAGTGATAGCTTTCTTCTTGAGAATATCTTTGGTTTCCTCAGCTTCATTACTAACCTCAATTAAGTGACTGACTGTTAGATAAGTTGCAAGCCTTTGCCATTCTTGGCTATTTTTAGATGAATCTTTTGGAGGGCAGGATGTTGAAGTAAACTTAGGTAAAGGATGGGGGGAATGACTAGAACCTTGAGTATGAACATTATTTGCCTCTTTTGGAAATGATACTGTCTTTGCATCTGCTACAGCAACTGTTGCTTGGCTTCTACTCGGCTGATGGGGTTTGGGTTGCCAAGGGATTCTTGCAGCTACAACTGAGTAGGGTAGGTTCATTTTATCAGATGTTCTAAGGATTAAAAATCGCTTTTGGTGAGCTAGGCAAGATTGTTTTTGGAGGGCTGTGTGTCCCTTACGGTTACAATTTCTGCAGGAAGGGTCTGACTCAGGGCATTCACTAATTGCGTGGCCTGTTTTCCCACACTTAAGGCAAGACGGATGGGACTGTTTGTAGTGTTTTTTGCTGTGGCCGTGGGCCAGACAAGTGGAGCATTGTAGGGGCTTAGGCTTATAAATCTTGTAAAAAAGAGACATACCGTAAAAGAATATTTCTCCACTTAGCTCAACTTTGCAGGAAATGAGGATTGAACGGCTAGGGTGAAGAAAACCTTCTTTGTTTAATCTTAGCCTTATTGCAGTTGAAGGATTGATGAGAAGACCTGAAGAATCTATTAGTTCAGTTTGTATTCCTACACTTTTAAACTGGTATCAACACCATACAGCACATGCTTGTGTAACTTTTCCACATCTTTTTTTGTGGCTAAAATTTTTGAGCCACCAAGAATTATTTCTTTGGATTTTTACAGGACATGGTCCGCCGCCTGAAAAGACGTAAAGTAAATATCAATAGACTCGTCCTGCTTGAAAACAAGTTCAAAATTCACCTTGGTGATCAGAAAGACAGCTTTCCTAATTTGCATTATTCGATCTTTTGAAAAGGGTTGGCCATTGGTTTTCTTGATTGAGACAGTATAATAAGTGGGGTGATCGTTAGCACTTGTTTCTGGGACACTTGAAGAGAGGGGTTGCACTATCGTTGGTGAACGAGTTTCATCCCTTTTCCTCTTTTTGCCAGGCGTCTCACCTCTTTCATTAGAGTTAGTTTCGGCTAAGGCCTGAATTCCTGACAAGTGGCTAACAGTTTTGGATCGCGTAGTTGGGGGTGGGGTTCTAAGAAGAGTTTTATAGGTAGGTTGGAATGGTGACCGGCTAAGGGTTTCAGTGGGAGTATCCTTCTCGGGTGGTAGCCTTAGGGGCTTTTTCCCCATCATTTATTCCGACGAGTTACTGCAGATTCACAAAATGTTAATCAGTCTTAATCACAGCTTTTAATCAGCGATAACACCAATATATTCAATTATACACTAATAATAACTCACTTTGTATGAAGTGAGCAATCCCTCACAATTAAGTCCGCAAGTTATTTGCGCAATCTAACACAATACAGTACAAAAAGTAATCCGATTAGGTTCATAAGCTAGTTCCCTTTAGTTCAGATACTAAATTCTCATAAACGCTTCTTTATTAAACACTCTAACCCCATCCATGGACGACCAGTTTTCCATTTAGCCCTTGGCAGTTGGTCAAAAAGCTTCGGCAATCTGTCATCCTTCATCCGCAGTACATGCCCAAGCGATTTCAACCTTTTCCTAATGATAAACATAGAAAGTGGGATTTAACCACATTTTTGGTACAGTCTACTGTTTGGTACTGTTTGAATTACAGTGAGTCAGTCGGGTACCCAAGACAATCCGTAAGCAATTTCTCTGGAAAATATTTGGCAAATCTTCATCCACTTTTCGTAGTGCCCATGCTTGGTAACATTGTTTGTCCAATGTTATGAGTGCTGCTTTCAGTATTCTAATCTTATTTGCGGACATTTCTTTCAATTCTTTCAAGCTTTTTTAATTCTGAAAAACAGCCTGAGTCTTAGCTATTTTACTTTTAACATCTTCGCTGCTCCCATTTATTTTAATAATAATACTACCAAGGTAGGTAAAGCTGTTGACCTGATCAGTCTTTTCATTACCCAACGTCAGCTCTTCCTCCTCGCTTATTCCTAGCATTAGCGACTTAGGCATCTTAGCATTAATTTTCAAACCTATCCTAGCACACTGAGCTTGTAAAACCGCTAAAATTTCCTTCATTTTGCTCACAGACTATGAGAAGAAACTAAGTTCAGGAAAGTTTTTCCTCCCCATTTGATTCAATGTTCTCCCGTTGACTTTCCTGTGCTCCTTAAGACAAAGTCCATCAAAGTGATTCATATAAAAGAGGATGGAACATAGCCCTACTTACCTTGGTGTCTCATAAATATCGTTTTCTTCTTTTGCAAGATAACTTGTAATTTCAGTGATTTTTTTGCTAATTTAATGCTTTTTCGAGAATATAGTAATCATCTATCTGATCTAGCAATTTTTCAAAAAATCAATAGATTTGTTTTCAGCTGGTGGCAGGGTTACCAGATGGGCTTGTTTTCCGCCCCGTGGGCATGTTTTAGCTGTCAGGGGTGGGTTGAATTTTGAAGTAGATGTGGGGTGAGAACGTGGGCTTTTATTTAAAAATGGGTTTGTTTTGGGCTTATTTTGACAGAAAGTTCGGGACCGTGCCAAAATTCCAAAATCACTTTGGCTCAGCAGTGACTATACATCGAAACGACTTTCTTTAACGCATGGAACGCTATTCTGTATTTTTTTTCCGTTTAGGGAATTTATTTCCAAATGGTTCTGTGTCTAGGATGCAAGCTGAATAACGCTAATTTAAGTGAACAAACTTTTCAAGTTTCTTATCCTAATTGTTACGAGAAACTTGATTGCTGCTCAGATTAAGGCAAGACTTGAATTTTATGCAGATCTTTCCTGTTTTGATATATTTGACAGACTTTGTAAAAAGGTTTTGGTTGATGTTTATAATATATCATTATGTTCTTGAAACCATTTCTGACCGAATTTCAATGGGCCAACTTGCTGTTTCAGTACAAACACGCTGACCAATTTTATATTTTTAAAGAGCTGCAGGGTTTTATGCTAAATCTCCTGCGTAGGATACTCCACTTTTCTGTAGTGTCTGTGATGGTTAACATAGACCTTGAAATCAAATACTTGCCACCAGATAAACTTGATAACGGACTTAAGTTCCTGATTGAACTGGTCAAATCTCAACTTTCCGACGCAGAGAAGAGCAAAATCAAAATGCGGTTTTTGGTTTTCCTAAAAGCTGCGACTTAAGTGGTGCTTAAACAAATGCCTTCTTCTGCTCTGGATTCGTTCCTCGAACTGAAATTCTTACCCCTTGCGACATGCTTGTCTCAATTACAACCCAATTCTGAGACTTGATATTGATAATTGTTGTTACCACTAATATCAGTATCTTGGAGAATCAGTTGATGAAACTTTTGGACGCTTATTAGTCATTTGTGTGTGGGGGGACAATCCCCAAAGATTTCTCTCAGTTCTTGATAGTTGTCCTACATTATCTTGATGTTGTTGTGGTATCCCCTTTTATTGAGTTAGCCAGGAGAGCATTAACCTGTTGAGTTTGCCATTTAGAAATGCGATAGTGGAACGACCCTTTTCTATGATGAATATTAGTAAGAGCAATATCTGAAACTTTATTCTCTTGCCCCTGTTAAACCCCGTGTTGATTAGTCCCTATGACAAAATCAACACCTTTTTTTCATCTTTCACGTAAAAAAACAAAAACAAAAAAATGGCAATAAGATCCATTACACACTCAGGGATTTGAGGCTCAAAGGAGACTACGATATTATGTAAATCAGTTGTTTGGCCATCAGTTTCTTTGACTTCACAACCCATAAAAATGTCACTATTGATAAGAAGCATACACTTTATAGGCTCAAACGTCGAGCAACAAGAACCACATGCTGACAACTCTGAACACGACCATTGAGTTTAACCCGGGAAAGAGCATAAAGGCTTTGGTATTGTCCCCGTTCTCATGAATGCTTTGGTAGACACAGTAACTTAGCTAAATACATTGTGCCTTTCTGCAAGGCTAGTTGTAAGCTCTGGAAACTCACCGTACGCGCAAAATCCTGCAAATTGTCTTGCATGACAATTCTTTAGTCAATTATGCGCATCTTTCAGTGTTTACCAATATTTTGGACTATTAGATACTTACGCAAAGAACGTGTAGCAGAAGAAATACATTGAAAAAAATCTATCAATATAATTGAGTATTTCTATCCAAACCAATTGAATCCAATATGAATAAATCAAATACAAAGCAATGCAAAAAAACAAACACATATACTAATAAGGGAAAGGGACATAAGAATAAAACCCTCTCCCCAAATTTGGGTTTAACGCGTAAAAAAGTAACAAAAAGACATCTGAACTTTTTTTGAAGATTTTTCAAAGTATTTTCTGTTAAACTCGCTTTTATTTTAATTGCATGCAGTTGCCGGTGAATCTTATTCTTGGTGCAACTCATTGCTCCTAAAGAAATCACAAGAGACGTGTTCCAGCCAATCCTGAGCAGCATAAAAAATACAGTAAGCAGAACAAAAACCAACAGATATTAAGATAAGAAAAAATTGCTCTTATCATCTGTTTAGATTTAAAGGCTTTATCAGCTTTGGTTATGCATCATTATTTCTCTTTGTTGCTTAGCACTTCTCCGCTATGAATTTTATGATAAGCATAAGGCCTACAACCCCTTCTATGGTGTAAGTCGTGCATATTTACCCTATTAAATGGACCTCATGGAAAATTGTTACCAATGCTACTTTTCCTAACTGTAAGTCTGTGCTGAGACAGGTAGGGCTTGTTTTTTTAGACTATGAAGCGTTTTCCCACAGCCACCATTGGGCAACTTTGCCTAGCGGCAGCGCTGGTTGTGATGAACATCTTTTTTTGAAATGTTCAAATACTAGCGGGAATACATTGGATTGACTTGGAAACATGATACCGTAGTTTTCATCATTTTCCTTTAATCTAGATTGAGTCCCAAAACTAGTAATTTCATTTTTTATTTCTCCTATTCTAAGTCCTAACAGGACATTTCATCTTCTGATCAAAATACTGTAGGCTAATTACAAAATTTAGGAGGTCATTGGCCTATTTTGTAACTCGGTAGGAGATTGGTAAATTTCTAGATCAATTGCCCATTGAGATTTTTAGGAAAAAGCCTTGATGTGTCTTCAGACTTTGAATTTGATAGATTTGGGGTTGTTTAAATTACTGACACAGAAATGAGGTGAGCATACCACTTGATGCCTTTTTTTTACTATTTCTGAAATAATTAGGCTATTGCATTACCTAGAAATTAAATTTTAAGCCAATTACATACCTTCAAAGATGATAGCTGTTTTCTTATTTGTGGCTAGCCTACATGCCTAAAAGACAGTTAATAAATATCCTACAACTCTCACTTTTTTGTATGCAGAATAATTTTGATCCACACATTTTAAATACAGCTCCATTATACTTTATAGCCTTCTTTCAGAATCAAAATTTCATTATGAAAACTTATTGATAAAACTCTAGTTTAAGGGGTGGTCACTGTTTTGAAAAGTTATCCAGTTAGGCTAGATGAATAGAGCTTTCAGGGATGTATCCAGCACCTTAACAATCTCCAAGGAAGATATTTTGGTGCACCAATCTCTACTCCCTCTCCCCTTGGAGGGCATTGACCATTGATTATCTTTAATAACATTTGTGTCATCAAAGTGAATTCTTTTAAAATTGCTCATCTCCACAAGTGAGACACAGTAATAGTGATTTCACCCATATAGCTTCAAAATCCTGATTTATAAGGTTTTAAATATCTGTAAAATTGTTTCTTAAATTTAGGAAAAGTAAATCCTTGATGTGTTTTAGAATTCTAGTGAAATAATATGATCACATTTTCAAAAACTAAAGCCAACAAAAAGAAATTAAAAGTTAAAAATTGAGTTATAACATTGCTTGTCAAAACTCTGATAGGTATAGACCTTTCATGTATGCAGTTTTAAGCCCTTGAAATAAGATATAGGCAGATAAAGTAGCTAGGCACTACCTTCCCAGGCTGTACCTTTTAGCTCTGGATTTATTCCTGAAAGTTTTATTCACATAACAAAACCTCTTTCCAGGAATTCATACTAAAAATCCCATAGACTAGGACTTTATAAAAATAAAAAATAATATATATCTTAGAGGCAATGTACATATTTGACAATGATGAGGTGGGTTAAAGTAAATTTGAAACATAAATGAATGATTAAAAGTGTAATTTAGAGACTGCTTGCTATCTTGAAAGGTACTTGAGTTGGAGGCAACTCTAGTTTTGCCTGTAGTAAAAGCCAGACCTTTCATATATGCAATTGAAAGCCCCTGAAATAAGATATATATATATATATATATATATATTTATATATATATATATATATATATATATATTTATATATATATATATATATATATATATATATATATATATATATATATATATCTATATCTATATATATATATATATATATATATATATATATATATATATATATATATATATATATATATATATATATATATATATATAGATATATATATATATATATATATATATATATATATATATATATATATATATATATATATATATATATATATATATATATATATATATATATATATCATGAAAAGAGAAATCACCAATGCAACAGAACAAACACACAAAAAAAAAGAAAAAAAAAAAAAAGAGAGACAGAAGGAGAAAAGGAAGACTGTTTTCCTAAATTAGTGACTAATATAGATCAGCACTTGAATGAGACCTTAACCCTACTCATCCATACAATCACATAGGTCAAACAGCATAGCCATACACAATCAACCATAAAGAATAATCTGTGGACAGGCAGTCATGTCGTCAATAAGTATAAGTTGCCATTTACCAAACAATAGAAAAAAATACTAAAGACAAATAATTCAGAGGCAACAACCTAACACAAGGGCTCATCAGGAGAATACACTGGCCTATATAGGGTTTCGCCACTTTAAATTCTCTACCCAGCCAAGTGTTGTGGCTACCACAGAATATCCATGGCATCCCCATGTCAGGTATCACCCCCAAAATACATGCCTATGAAAGAAAAAAAAAACAGCAAATGTAAAACAACCAAGTAACACCAAAACAAGCATATCCTGTTAATATATCCCTCTTTTTAGCAACAATAGGTAAACTAAATATAATAAATTTTACCAAATCACAAATATTAACACATTGCAAAAAACCTGAATGAACTAAACATTTATAGAATTCATCTTTACATTGTGACTAGATTTAAAAAAAAATCCACTCAATTAGAAACACAATTCAAAATAAATGGCACTGCAACAACATTTCTCAAACCTCCAAAATTAGTTGAAAATTTCTTTAAGTATTTCTAGATAATTCTTTTGATGTTTATTTAAAAGTTTGTTATAATGAAAACTAAATTTTTTTAAATTGCCAAGTTAATTTATTTGCAGAAAAACCTCTTGAAATCAATTTTTGGCTTAAGATTTTACATCTATTTTTAAAATCAATATAATTACTACAAATCCTTGCATAACGAAGTAACTGTGAGAAAAACGCTGAATATGTGATATTTGAGTGTATATTACTTTCAGGGAATGGGAAGCAATGTTATAACTCAATTTTTAACTTTTAATTTCTTTTTGTTGGCTTTAGTTTTTGAAAATGTGATCATATTATTTCACTAGAATTCTAAAACACATCAAGGATTTACTTTTCCTAAATATAAGAAACAATTTTACAGATATTTAAAACCTTATAATTATTATTATTATTATTATTATTATTATTTAAAACCTTATTATTAGTATATCATATATTAGGTCTTCGCATCCAAGAGCATTGTTTTTCCAGAGGCCAAAATAATTTCAATAGTTTAAAGAATATGAAAATTGGAACTTTGAATGTTATGAAAAAAATAACTATTGTATCAACATTTGATTGACAAATTCTGACAGGTTGAGTTGGACTTATTAGAAGTTTCAGAAGCTCATATCCATGGGGTAGGAAACATGAACATTGGTGGTAACACCTATGATGAATAAGGAAGCTGCACAGTCTTGTTTAGGTTGGGAAGGCATTAGCAATAGAATGCTAATCACTCATTTTATGACCAACAAATTCAGTATATATTCAGTATATAAATTCAGTATATAGGTATCAGCTATAGAAGTATATGCCCCTGTAGAACCAACTGACAGAGATACTAGTGACTCAATTTTACATAAAGCTAGAGAAAAAAATTTATAGGGTCTCAGGTAGAAATATGGTGTTTTTGTTAGGAGATTTTAATTCCCAGGTCGGTAGATTTGTGGTATGGTATCCTAGCCCAGGGAGGGATATATGGTATCATAGCCTAAAAAAATAATATGTCTCCTGATGCTCATAGTGTGGTAAGTTTCTCGAATATGGTGTGTCTGAGGCTGGAATAAGTTTCTGTGAATCACAAATATTAATTTTTAGAAAAGGAAAGTACCTAGCAAATTTAGGAAAATCTTAATTAAACCACAGCATAAGAAAGGTGATAAGAGTGAGTGTCATAATTATCAAGGCATTAATATGACAAATACATTAAATTGATTAGTGCTATGCATAAGAATAACATTACTGTGGTTAATGTAAAAAATGAGTTTAGCATCTATCCTCCTTTATATAAATCATTTTGATGGATTTTGTCTTAAAGAGCACAGGAAAGGCAATGAGAGACCACAGAATCCAATGGGGAGGAAAAAAATTATGTACTTGGATTATGCTGATGATTTAAGCATCCTAGATGAAAGTGTACTAATACTATATACAATATACTATAATTGCCAGGTATTAGTCAATCCAGAATAGTCCCAGTTAAAGATAGGAATGGGGCAACAATTAGTGATAAGGGAAAAGTGAAAGAAAGGGAACATTTTTAGAATGTACTAAACTGAGATACAATTGCAGGAAAAGATATAGATGAAAATTAAAAAGTTTTTGATACCTTGGATGTGAAGGAAGGCTTGTTATGTGATAAAGAATTAGCAACAGTACTGAAAGGATTAAAAAATAATAAGGCTCCAGGTGCTGATAGTGTGATAAGTGAGTTTCTTAAATATAGTAGTTCTGAGGTTAGAAATAAGCTACTGAAGATTATAAATATGATTTTTGAAAAAGGGGAAGTACCTAATGATTTTATAAAAACCTTAATTAAACCACTGTATAAGAAAGGTGACAAGAGTGAGTGTTGTAATTGTTGAGGCATTAGTCTGGTGTCTGTAGGTAGAAAATTACTTAGTAATATGGTACTTTTTAGACTGAGAGATGCTGTAGACTAAGTTTTAAGGGAAGAACAGTGCGGTTTTAGAAAAGGTAGAGGGTGTGTCGACCAAGTTTTCACTCTTAGGTTAATAATTTAGAAGTCCCTTTGTTGTCAAACACCTTTGGTTCCCAGTTTTATCGATTATGAGCAAGCTTTTGATTCTGTTGATAGAAGAGCGTTAGCAAAGGTCTTATCCTTATATGGTATACCAGAATAATACAGTAAAGTGATTTTTGCTATGAACAAGAATAAATCTGCTGCGGTTAAGGTAGGAAATGAGGTTAGCAACTGGTTTTGAATTAAATCAGACGTTAAGCAGGGTTCTGTTCTATCACCCTTTATATGGATCATTTTTATGTGCTTGGTCTTATGGAACAAAGGAAAGGCAATTGGAGGCCACGGAATCAAATAGAGAGGAAAACGCTCCTGGACTTAGATTATGCTTATGATTTAAGTATATTAAATGGAATTGTGAGATAAATGAATGAATTTTTAGAGGTTTTGCAAGTTCAGGGTGCTAGAATAGGCTTGAAAATTAATCTTAAGAAGACTAAGTCACTAAGGCTAGGAATAAGTGAAGATGAAAAGGCGACGTTGGGTAACAAAAAGATTGATCAGGTTGGCAGCTTCACTTACCTTGATAGTATTATTAGTAAAGATGGTGGGAGCATTAGAGATGTTAAAAGTAGAATAGCTAAGGCTCAGGGTGTTTTTTCACAGTTAAAAAAAGTTTGGAAGAATAGGAAGATATTTCTGCCAACCAAGATTAAAATATTGGAAGCTACAGTGATGACAGTGGTCAAATATGGCTCTGAGGCTTGGGTGCTCTGAAAAGCAGACGAAAATTTACTAGATGTTTTCCAGAGAAATTGCCTACGGATTGTTCTGGGTACCCGGCTGACTGACCATATTTCAAACAGTAGGCTGTACAAAAAATATGGTTCAATCCTGCTATCTAGGGCTATAATGAAAGAAAGGTTGAGATTGCTAGGTCACGTTCTATGGTTGAAGGATGACAGATTGCCAAAGATTGTTCTTTTTGACCAACCGTCTGGGGCTACATGAAAAGCAGGTCGTCCTCGTCTGGGTTGGGAGGATGTCAAATAAAAATTTAAAGGGAATAGGAACTTCCTGTTAGGGTATAAAGAGGTAGGCCTTGAATAGATTAGGCTGGAAGAGGAGCGTGCATAGCTGTGTTGACCTCAGGCGGCTTGGTGTTGCAGTGAGTTATTAGTAGTAGTAGTAGTCGTAGCTTCTGATCAAAATTTTGAGTTTGTCATTTTGTTCAATGTAGTCCAAATGTCAAATAACTATTTTTTGGATTTGAACCCTTCCTCAAATCCTTGGGTTAAAGTCTATAAATTATGCTAGTTACTCATCATTAACAAACAAAGTTTTTATGAAAGGCGAGGTTGTGTAAACTTTAGAGGAGGCTCTTTCAATTGGACATCAAAATTTATTGCGCTCTTATTTAGAGTCAGAAAAATCTGACGGTAGCCAGCTCCCCCCCTCGCACCCATTTTTCCCCAAATGCGTCCAATCAAAATTTTAAAACAGTCATTTTGATCTAAATCGTCAAGAATTCAAATATATAACTTCTGTGTTGAAAAAATGCCCATAGCCATAGGGTTTTTAACTTATGCAAGCTGTCCATTGTTAACATATAAGATCTTGTCGAAGGGTTAATTGTATTAACTTTGGAGGGGGCTCAATTGATTGGAAATTGAGACTCTTAGTGCTTTTTTGAGAGTAAAAATTGATTAAATGGCAACCAGCCGCCCTTCCCCCACCCTTTTTTCAGCGGTATCTGTTCAAAATTTTGAGGTAGCCATTTTGTTAAAAATAGTCCGAAGTCCAAATGTCTATGCTCCCCGATTGACCCCCACCCCAGCTCCCAGGGTAAAGACTGGGTTATGCAAGTTGCTAATTGTTACTTTGACACTTCGTTTCATTTGATACTTGAATTTACTTATTTATGGAGCAACTTTTGTTTATGAGGCAAGGGCTGTGAGATATGCAAGTCACTTATTGTTACTTTGTTCACTTTGATATTTTCTTACTTACTTTGATATTATTACTTTGATACTAATTTGGGTGCTTTTATGTTGAAAGAAATTGGATTGAAATAAGTTGTTTGAAAAAACTGGAAACTTTGGCAATAAAAAACTAACAGAAAATAATTTAAAAAAACTTTCCAAAAAACAAGTTAATTAAAGAAAAGTAATGGCCATATTAAATTTAAGATCAGCAGAAATAAAAACTTATAATAATTGAAACTCGTACATTCAGAAATTACTATTAAAGAATGAATGAAATGAATAAATAAATCTTAAAATGAGTAAAACTTAAATTGAATATGTAAATCAAACTTAAAACGGACAAAGTATCTTTTATGAGTAAAGAAAAAATAAAACCTAAAATGAACAGAAATTAAATAAACAATCATAGTGAACAAACATACAATATAGGCTACACTAAGTAAATGAATAAATAAAACGAGTAAAATTTAATTTAAAATGAAAATCGAGCTTAAAACGAATAAAAATCACTACAAACAAGAGTTTGGTTACTGATTTCTTCCCTGACTGTTAAAGCAAAAGACATGGAATTAACGACGGCAGCGCAAATCACATTGAAATGCAAACGACAATTTTGAATAGCAAACTGTAGTTAAAATTGGAAACGATATTTTTTGGTGTCCATGGCGCCTTAAGAAATTATATGAGAAGATAATGAATCTAAACGGCTAAAACAAAAGGCATGGAAAAGTATCTGAGGTAATGATGAGAGTAGTAAAACAAATGTATTTTCTGCCCCATAGAACTCATCCATTCAATTTATTTCATTTTCAGTCCATTTTGCATCAGTTTAATATCAATTATTTCACATTTTTACAATTCTCCATCCCTACATTCAACTTGAAAAAAGATCCTTAAAAATTAGATTTGGTTTTTTTTATCCTTTTCACAATGTGAATTCGGGTAAGGATCCCACCCCATCAATTTACCCCATATACAATTGAGTTTACATCATATTAAATTAAAATTTTCCGTTATTTTTCTAATTTTTCATCCTGAGCTTTAAGGTTGTAACAGGTCTTGTGAAATAAGAATTTGATTATAATCCATTTTTCTTATACTACCAATAAAATATAATAATTCAAAATTTAGTGGATTTTCAAGTCGAAAATAATTTATATATTAACAAATAATTCGCATGATTGCTTTTCTTTCTTTTAATTAACTCTTTCTCTTTTTTCAAGAGATTCCGTTATTTTGAGTTCTGGTAACAAATCCAAACACACGTCAACTGAAATGTCACCAGAGACCTGTCAAATGTAACACAAAAAGAATAAATAAAGTTTCTCTGCAGGCCTAGGATGGCCAAGTAGAAAGTTTCTCTACAGGTCGATGATGGCCAAGTAGAAAGTTTCTCTACAGGTCGATGATGGCCAAGTTGATAAAGGGCTCGACTGATCATTGGTTGCTTCCCAACAATTCGACTCTCACTGTTACCTTGTGTAGCAGTTGACGATGTCAAAACGATCATACCAGAGGGGCCCAGATTGAGGATTAAGAAGCAGCCAGCTTCCATCCAAGCAAAAACCCTCAGAGTTTGCCTCAGAGCCCAGGTTAGATCACCAAAAATAAGAAAAACATATAGAATAAAAAATAAAAAATAAAAGCCTGTGTAGAGGTTTTGCAAAACAAAATTTTATTTTTGTTTGATTATTATTTAATTATAACATTTTCATTCAAAACGTTAAGATTTTATTGAGATAAAAAAAATGTATAACAGCCTGTAGAAGGTTTTTTTTTTCAGAGAAGCATGCTACATATGCTATCTTGTTAGAACCGTGAACAGAAACTAACCTTTATTTATTTTCCCATAATTTTTTTTGGTCCGGATGATGAGTTTTTTCAATATACATATCAAGCGAATTTTCTTTTGATGAGGATTCTGAAAATGTATAATTTATTAATTTTAACTAAACCCATCAAAAGCTACGAGACAATTATTAATTATCGAAATAGAACGGATTGAAAAAATTGATGAAAAGATTCAGATTGATGAAATGATTCACCTTGGATCCAGAGACAAAACTATTTGTTGGCTAATTTAAATAGAAAGGGGCTATTAGCTTTATTTTATATGATTTTTTACCAAGGAAATATGTATTATGAAGAGCGGTTGGAAATTAAGAAAAAAATTATTTATGTGTTAAAATCTACAGACTTTACGCAATGTTTATAACCACTGAATTGTACTTGTTTCATATATTTTTTACGAGGAAAAATACTAATGTTTTGCGTAATTCATATTCTCGTTTAATTATTTCTTCATTAACCAATTGACCTGATTTATACACAGCAAGAAATTATAAATAGAACAAACAAGCAGTTTTATGCTCGGCCTGTCTTTTTGATATTTTTCAAATATTCAATCGGAACTGTCCCACGACTTAAAGAAGCGAAAGGTAGAAAAGCAAAAGTGGATAAACATGATGCACTAAATATAAATTTAGATACTAAGAAAGCATTGCTAACACTTCCATAATATTAAAACTTCTACGATAAACAAATAATCTCTTTTCAAATTGTTCTTCCATTTATATTTGAAACTAAATTTAAACTAAATTATGTGGATCCATTCCCCCAAATCTTTTTTTTATATAATGAACACACAAATGACAACAATTTATACTGTTAAAACTCTTGACTTGAGTAGAATGATTGGCAATTTGCTTCTTTGATGTCTTTAAATGGTTGACTATTTTATTTCCAAGTTGAATTCCAAAAGGATCATAAAATTCTACAAATGATTACTTGGGATCATTGAAATAACAAGTCCAATGCGTCCCAGGCGATCCCATACAGTCATAATTCATTTCACTACATTCTTTTACATTACATTTTTATAGATAAAATTCCAAGGTAAGGATTTTCGTAATACTCTTTTCAAAAAACTTCATAGGCTGGATTTTTGTTTTAACATTTATTCCATTTTCTTTTGAAAATTTTTCGTCTGGATATTGTCCCAACATATTTACAACAACCCTCTTCAACGCCCCGTTTGTTACGCTAAAGTTTGACTCTTTGTCACAACACTACTTTAAAAAAAAATTAAAAAAAACTTTAGCGTAAAGAGCGAGGCGTTCAGAACGGAACAACCCCTTAAATATAAGGAACAATTTCTGTTCGGTTTAAGTTCTAATGTTGCTCCTTACTTTCAGTTTATTTAATTTCTGAACGTTTTTGCATTAATACATATTTTAATTTTGTCTCACAGTACATGAATAAATAAAACAAAATTTGCACAATAATTTTTTGTGCTAAAATGGCTAAATGGATTTCTAATAGTTTTGGTCGGACGATTTTGATAAAAAAAAAGGAATGCAGGAGGAGGCCTAGTTACCCTCCAATTTCTGATTACTTGAAAATGCAATTATATTTTTTTTTACGAACGTTTTTGTTAGTAATAAACATACGTACCTTACGAATTAGCTGACGTAACGAATGGAAAACTTTTAGAACTCTACTATTCAAACTTTTCAGGGATTGATAATTTACATAGAAAATTAAAAGAACATGGTTTTACTGTATCAAAAACTAAAATCAAAGAAGTGTAGCAAAATCAATATAGTTATTCTTTACACCATTCAGCTTATCACACGTTTAAAAGAAGACGAGTTAACGTTCATAGTATCGATGATCAATGGCAAGCAGGTGTGGTTTATATGCAGCAATATGAAAGTGAAAATACTAATTTTAAATATATTCCCACAGTCATCGATTGTTTTTGTAAATATGCTTGTTGTAATCCTTTAAAAGACAAAACGGAAATTATAAATGCTTTGAGGGGTTTATCTAAAAATAGAAAACCTAAAAAATTACAAACAAATAAAGGTAAACAAATTGTTATAAAAAACGTTCAAGTGTTTTTAAAAGTCATGACATTCATTGGTTCTCATCTGAAAGTAAATTGAAAGCCCAAATTGTTGCATGGTTTAATACAACAATCAGAGAGAAGTTATGGAAATATTTAACTCATAACAACACAAAACGTTGGATAAAAATTACCGTCGTTCGTTGACAATTATTACAATTCTTTTCGTTGATCCATCAAAATGAAATAATAGAAGAGAGTAAAAAAGGGGATGAAAACAAGGTCTATACTAATTTATTTCATGATGTCGAAGTTCAAAAATCATCCACAAGCAAATCCAGCGTTGGTGATTTGGTCAGAATTAGTAAAAGTAAGGGTGTTTTTGATAAAAGTGACCTACCAAATTATACAGTTGAAGTGTTTCAAATAGCTGCAGTGAAACATTCAACCCCTATAACCTATGAAGGGTCAGATAAAACTGGTGAACTCATTATTGGTGATTTTTACAAAATGGAACTCTCGAAAGTTATCCAATAAAACTTTCATTTTATAAATTGATCTTATAAAGTTGAATAAATTATTAGTGAGTATAGTGAAAAGTAGAGAAACACGAAGAAATATATTTCAAGAACGTTCCATAAAGCAAGCTTGATTTCCTGACTATGCTGAAAAGTTGGGTGCTCTAGTCGTTGAAGCAGAAGATAAAAATACAAATATGATTACTGATAAATTAAATGAAAATGACGTAAATTTGAAAAGACTATTGAAACGATGGGATGAAGCTTTAAGCAACGCATCAATTTTACAAGCAAGCAAGCAATCAAGCTCATTTGAGTCAAATTATTTTACCTCCGAATAAGCCAAATTTCATTGCTAATGTCGATTCTGGGATAGATGATGAACTTTTGAGAGGAATCAGTAAGGACTATGATCCTACGGAATCTTAATTTGAAATGCCTAGTTTTTATTTAGACAATTATAGACATTGAAATGAGGCAATCGGTGAATCAGGAACACCTAATCAAAGATATGGAGGAAAGATGAAAGATTTGAAATTTAGTGAGTAAAAAAAAGTCTCAGTTCGTAAAAATCTACAGAAAAAGGTTAAAAGCTATTGAAGATGAATTTGATGTTATACAACCTCAGCAAGGAACTGGGATTTACATGAATGCAAATGATATGATTGAAAAATTTTATAGTTTGCTATGCAGCAAAGCTGATGGAAATACATCTCATGAAATGAGAAATGAAGCTATTTACCTACTCGATTTATTATTCAAAAATAAATTATTAAGAAAAATGATTATAATACTATTTGAAACAACTATCTTAGAATTTGGATTTTATGAACAAAAATACTTTTCTAATAAATGGTTTTGATTATTATTGGTGGTAACAAAAGTGAAATTGAACAGTCTTATAAAAGTAACCTGCTCAAGTTAAATTGAAACACTGATTATGAAATAGCTTTAACTCAATGTACACTATGATATCCATGGTATAATATTAGTGATCAATTTAAAAACAATACGTTTGAATACAGGGGGAAAATAAGGATGAATAGAAAATAGTAATGATGAATAAAAATAAGGATGAAAAAAATAAGGATAAATGATGAATAGAATTGCATCATGAAAAGAGCTTAAATTATTTCTTAACTCGTTATTTCGGTTCTCCCCTATGTCGATGCCCAATCAGTATGTCATCCTATCTAGCAATTATTAAATTTTATTATTTTGAAAGAGAATTATAAATTTCGGTTTAATATTGATTGATGTTTTATTTTAGGATTTGAAAATGAAGATGAACTAAGCAGTAAATATAATGAAAGTACTAAAGTTCCTAATATTACAAGAAATGTTGATAAAATACATATTCACTGCTCATTAGTGGATAGTTCAATTGTGAATGGGAATACAACCACTGATACGATCTGGAGTTTTGCTCTAAAAATAACCTGGAATGCTACTCTGTGAGATTCATATCGAAAGGAATTAGTGAATCGAAACGAATATGTCAACGCGCTAAAAGATTAGTAGATTAAGTTGATCTGAATCGAGAGAATATTGAATATGTTTCGGATTTGAAAAAAGGTCAATGAAATTATTTAATAAAATTTAGCTGTAATAATAGTTGATCAATAAGAAACCATTATTGTAGACAAGATAGGATGGCTGTTTCTTTAAAAATATCATCTATATCATCAATTTATTATTTAAGACTTCCATCAAAAAATAAAAGATAAAGCTTGTTCCATGTATAACACTACGATTTAACATCGACTGGAATTATTTCGAAATAGAGCGATTTAATATGAAAAAGATTGGATAGATGATATTCAAAAAGAGTTAAATGATGTGAAATCTTTAAAATATGTAGTTCCAAATAATAAACATGTATTTCAATAAACATCTCGATGAACAGAGGAAAGGTTTATTGGATGCAATAATTTTAGGGAAAGGACTTAAACTACATCCCCGGTAATGCTCTTGGTGACACCCTTAGTGACAACCGAAGATCCTCCTCAACTATTTGAATATCTTTTAAAGTTTATTTAATAATTTCTTCTGTTTATAAATGGCAGTGAATCAAGTTGTTGCTCCTTATTTGAAAAGCCTATTATTGATGAATCTACAACCAAATATGAATATACAGAAATTAGAGAAAACAGTTTGAATGTATCTCAAAAATTGAATTGTAATTTCATTTTAAAAGGTCCAGAATCTTGAATTCTTCCAAGTAATAGTTACCTTTATACGAAAGTGAAAATAACTCGATGGGATGGACTAAATATGCAAAATAATTAAGAAGCTACTTATATAAATAATGGATTTAATTTCATCCGAAATGTTAAATATATTATCTATGGAAAATGTATGGAAAGCAATGGTTATGTATGTATAGCGACTGCTTTAAATTTTTTTTTTTTAGAATTTTCAGATGATTATAGTCGGATTGCAGCTACTAATATGTTTGGTGTGAAGGTAAAACACAATCCGTTGATTCCTTTAAAACAGAAAATGAGTTTGAAAGCGGTTTTACACCTGTTGCAGGAGGTGGTAGAACCATTACAACAAAACGAAATAACGCTTTTAATAGTTGTTCATTTAAAAGATTTAATAAAACGAAAGAAAGGTACGTGGTTAGTATGTGTTTACCATTATCAAGATTATTAGGAATTTGTCAAGATATTCGTCGCGTTTTTAAAGGCACTACACATCAAGTTATGTTAAAAAGAAACGGTTTTCCCATTATGATTATAAAATCTGGAGCTAAAAATTTTAAAGTAGATGTAATGCAGTTATCATGGATGTTACCAGTATTACATTCCAGTTTATTCATAGCGACTCAATTAGAAGCTGGATTAACGAAGAAGGTGGAATAATTAAAATCAGGCGGAATAATTATATCAACAAGAAGATCTTAAATGAGATTTCAGTGATGCTAATTAAGATTATTCTAATGCTTATCAACGATTTTGCAGTTAGGATATAAACATAAAAATGTTGATAGTGCAACAATTGTAAGTTACAGTTACTTTAAAACAGTATATCCTTTGTTTTATTATGATGGTTTAAAGCATGAATCGAATATTTTTCAAAGTGGATCAACTGCTGATATAGAAATTAAACTTTTATTTTATTAAGTATCTGCTAATTTATATAACATTTACTGCTGCTTATTTTCTGAAATAAAAGCAATCACGGAAGTCATTGATAGCAAATTATATGTTAATATTTCGATTTGGAAATTTGTTTAACAGAATTAGCAATTAATAAATGGCAAACTTTTAAGCAAATGTAAATGGAAAATAAATATAATCAAACTATCAGGAACCAAGATTTAGACATTGGAACAGAAGACACAATCACAGGAATGAAATGTGTTACACCTAAATATGGAAATAAACTCGTAATTGCTATTGATTATAAAGGTGAAACGGTTGATCCTTTTCGACCTAAACTATTTGATTCTAAAGTAGCTGATCTTGGAAAGATATTTAAAAAATTAGATAAAGGTATGATTTTAAAGGTTATTTAAAGAAAAAATAAATAATATAGACATTGATATCGAACTATCCTCTAAATATTAAATTGATACATTTTGTTGGTAGTATAAGAAAAATGGAATATGATCAAATCCTTTTTTTAAAAGACCTGTTAAAATTTTAAAGCTCAGAATGGGAAATTATCAAACTGTTGGAATTTTTAATTCAAAAATGTGTTAATTCAACTGAAAAGGGGGCAAATTGATTGGTTGTGGTCTATAACTCGTATTCACATTCAGAAAAGTACAAAAATAAAACCAAATTTTATTTCCAAGGACCTGTTTTTATGTTGAATATAGGGATGGAAAATTGTAAAAATGTGCAATAATTATTATTAAAATGATGTAAAATGCACTGAAAATGATGCAAAGTGAATGAATGAGTGGGCAAAACATACATTTACTATGTTGCTATACTACTGATGAGTAAAAACGAACAACAAAATCTATGGTTGGAAGACAAGACAGAGATGACCACGTCTAATAGTAACGAATTCTCTGCTTAGAAGAGGAATTGAATTCACACCAGAGTTTCTTTACTGAGCTTTTATTACTTATCTGATCCCTCATGACTTAAAAAAAACGAATAAGGATTAAATATTCGAATATATATTCGAATAACGAATAATGACTATTGATGGTTCGATCTTCGTTTACGTTGAATGAAGCTAGAGAAAAACTTGGGCTCAACCTTTGAATTTGTTTTTCTCTCTAGAGATTAACTCTTTAGAGATTAAGTGACACCCTATAGAAGGCTAAGCCAAATTCCTTAGGAAATCGTTCAGGTGGCAATGCAATTTGACTAAGTACGCAGAAACCTCAAAATGCATCATCTTTGTCGGCTGCTCCACAGTGGTGGAGGACTACGGTGAATATATACAACCCTGAAGGGTTCAGATAATTTTTAATTGACAATTGCTTAGTTTGCTGGATCTTTACTATAGATTTGCACTGAGTTTCGCGCCACAGATTGTTGGCTTCGATGATTGTGACGGTGCTGTTCTTCTAACTTTATATTCCTTTCTACTTAACTTTCATTCTTGATTTGTTCTGATTCTCGCTGTCACCGTCTTCTAATAGCAGAATTCTTTGTTCTTCAAATCCTTTTTTGACGCGTTCTGATACTCTCTTTTGGGTGTCTGCTAATCGTGCAATATTTTGTTTTTCACTTTCGTTTTGACACGTTCTTATTCTTGCTGACCATATCTTCTAATGGCATATTTTTTTGCCTTTGCTCTCGTATATCTTCTAACCACATATTTCTCTGTTCTTCATTTTCAGTTTTGTTTCGCTCTGATCATTGTTGTTGTATGTCTTGTAACCAAATATCTTCTTGTTCTTCATATGCGTTTTGTACTTATTGTAATCCTTGCCGCAACTTATCTCTTAACTGCAGATTTCTTTGTTCTTCCAGTTTCTCCGTTTTAGACTATTTATAATTGTCTTTTTCGGAAGTATTTTAACACATATTCCATTTTCTCTTCATTTTCGTTTATCATTACGTCAGACATTTTATCAATACCCTTTACCTTAACTGATCAGATTATTCTTGTCACATTTGATGGTCTAGGCTGTTCATTTTCACCCGTGAATTTACATATCTCAGATTGTTCTCTTGATCTTATCCTATTTTATGGTCCAGTTTGTTCATTTTGACCAGTTGTTAATTTACGTTTTTGTACTCTAGGTATTATGAAACTACTTGAAACGCCTTCTTTGCTCATCAAATTCATTTTTGATTCGTTTTGATCATCGTTTTCACAAGTCTTGTAATCGCATATTTCTTTGTTCTTAACTTTCGTTTTTGACTCGTTGTAATTTTTCTTGGCGCTTATCTTTTCACATGTTACTTTTTTCTTTGCTTTCGGTTTTACTCGTTGTATTTATCGTTTTTGCAAGTATTCTTTCCCAAATTTCTTTGTTCTTCATTTTTGTTTATCATTACTTCAGATATTTTTTCAATGCCCTTTACCCAAGCTGCTCGGATTGGTCTAGTCACATCTGATGGTCTAGGTTGTTAATTTTCACTTATTGTGAATATACATTTCTCAGGTGGTTGCATTGATCTTGTGTTAATTGGTAGTCCGGTTTGTTCATTGTAAGCAAGTTTTAATTTATGTTTACTCCTTCAGTTATTAAGAAACTGCTGAAAATGCCTTTTTTTAAATATACTCATTTCAGTTGGTGTTTTATGCTTAACCATTTTCCTTGTGCAATTTTGTATGCGTCATAGACATTAAAAACGATAGAATTTCTTGTTAGACACAAATTGCTCATAAATATGACGTTACTCTTATGAATGTTTTTACAAAATTAAGGCTCTTAACGAATTTTCTAAAACTCGTGATCTATATATTTTTTCAGGCCGAAAAATTCCAGGATTGCAATTTTCCAAAAAAAAAAATATGGAGTCGTTTTCGAGAAGTAATTTATAAATAATTTAATAAATATACAATTATCGTTCATTTTAAAGAGAAAAGATATTTTTTTTAGGTATTTGACTAAATGGAGAAATCAGCCCGAGAGACACAACAACAAAAATTTTTGAATGACGATGAATATGTAGTTGAATTTATCGTAGATGATCGTTGGAATGAAGTGGAGGTATAATTTTTTTTTTATTGTTATTGGATTTGATATCAAACATGCATCCAAAGTGACAAAGATATAATTTCTTAAGAAATATTGGGGATTGATAATTTGCCATAAAAAGGAACAGAAGATGTAAATACAATCTTATTGCCCACGAATTTAAAATCTGTTGGTGATATTTTTTTCACTTGATTGCTTGATAGTATATTGACTCAGATCAACCGCTATTTCAAGCATTTGGTTTTGAATATGGGGATGGATTTAGATCTAGTATATTTTGGAAGATACAGAAAACACATCAACAGTCAGTTGGTACCCTTGATATTGTAAGGCATTAGAATTGGTTTTCATTTCTCTGTGTTTTACTTTACTTTGCCCTCCCCTTTGCTTTCTTTGTGCTTTACTTTTCTTTATTTCTGTGTCCTTTTCTTGTGTGCTCCCCTGTGCTTTGGCCAAGTATTTGATACAAAGGGTTGCCATTCTTTTCATTGACTACCGAACAAATGATTTCTCCCAAGCACATAGAAAAAATATTGTATCGAAAATATGGATGTAAATGTGGGGGAGGGTGAAATTTCGGCTGGATCTTGCTCTCTGTTTTCTCTGTCACTCTTCCTCTTCCTCACTCTCTTTGTCTATTTCACTCTCTTCCCCCATGTTTCTCTTACTTTTCTGTATTTCTCTTTTCTTGTCCCTAGTTAATAAGATCAGCTCCGAAAGAAATATTTAATTTGGAAGATTTGGCTTTCTCTGTGGTTGCTTTTGAAGGATTTAGCCATGACTTTATCAACTGAGGAAATCATTAAGATTAATTGCAGGGGGGGGGTGAGTTTTTTTGCACAAAACAGGTAAAATATGAAATTCTAATGTTTTTTCAGTAGTAAAGAAATGAACTGGAATGAATTGGTAGAACCTAGCAATGCACATTTGGCAGCCATATTTCAGCCTGCTGCACATGGACTACAAGTGAAACCAAGATTCTTCTCGCTAAGATGGTTGTGAAACTGTGACTGAAGGCAACAAAATAGGCAAATAAATTCAAGCTTAAAAAAAGATGAGCCACTACAATGGATAAGTAAATGAATAGAACGAATTTCGTTCAATTTCCCGGGAAGAAAAACAAAATGGTACATCCATACCAATTAGTGTAACACTTACTACCTCTCCTGAAAGTCCTTATTTTGCAAATTTTGCTGATTCTTATGGTCTGCCAGATTTGCCTCTCACTCAATCGGACTATCTGTCTTGGCTTTGTCTACAGTTAGCCATGGCTTGATGCCCACAACTATTCGATTTTAATTTAGAATCAACGTTACAAAGTTATTAAAACGTTAAGGTGTGGTTAAGAAGTCAAATGGTCCATTGGTTGGAAGTTTGATGGTGCTGTACTGAGTTTTCAGACGGTATCTGAAATTACCGACCTGTCTAAAGAAGAGGTGAAGTTTTAATCCAAGACACGATCAAATGTTGAAATGCTAATACTGCTACTAGCTCTCTGCAGCACCATGCTACCCGAGGCCAAACAAAGCTACGCATGCTTTTCTGTCACAAGAGAGAGAGAGAGAGAGAGAGAGAGAGGGAGAGGGAGAGGTTTATTTAAACAGCAATCGTAGCTCAAGTGGCTAATTTGATGTTGAAATACAAAACATGTTATTATGCACTATTATATATTGACGTAAAAAAAGGGACAAAAGAGTTCTGGTAGCGGTTTGTCCGAGCACGCTCAGGCACAAGTTTTACCTTCTGTCTTGTACGGCTGACTGTCAAGGCTTCAGGTGGTAAAATATCACGGTGAGCAGGGTTAGGCAGCAACATTTTTCCAAACCTCTGGATAAGCTCGCCCAAACTGAGTTCCAGACTTTTGAGTTCAAGGGTTGCTAGGGCATCGTGGTGGGAAATGTCTCTGTTATTCTGGATGATCCTGGTTGCCTGTTTTTAGACTGACTCCAGTTCCTGCATTAGGTAGATGGTTCTCAACACTGACGGGCCCCAGACGGGACAGGCGTATTCAAGTATGGGGCGTACGTAGCATACGTATGTCCGCAGAAGACTGTGGGCGTTGCACCCGAAGTGACGCATTTTTTGAAAGGGTTTGCAGAGTTGCGTTTGCTTTACGGGTCACACTATTAATATGGGTAGTAAAGGTGCAATCATGTGAGAAAATGACATCTAGTATTTTCACCTCACTCACAACAGGGAAAGGAACTTCAGGGGGGACGAAGTCTCTCTTTAGTGGGTTCAGTCTAATTTTTTTTCACTTAACAGAGTTAATAGTCATTTTCATATCAGAGCACTGTAAACTTAGTAGATCGAAAGTGATTTCGGGGAATTGTTTGGTGGGGACACTGCCATGAAGAAGATAGGGGAGTGAGAGCGACAAATCCTCGACAAATTTGTATTTGTCGGTATGTTCTACCATCAAGTAGTTGATTATGGCAAGAAACGCTATTCCTGCCAGTTTCGTCCCTTGCGGGGCACCACAGGTTATTTTACTCCACTCTAAGTCACAGTCCTCTTCGTGTAAAGCAAATACTTTTTGCTGCCTTTCAGACAGAAAATCGAGCCCAATGGCTAGCGTTTGGCGTTTAGCACCCATTCGTTTTAGGTTTTGGCATACCACTAGGTGTGATACGAGATCAAAAGCTTTGCGAAAGTCGATGGCTGCTAGGTTGACAAAACAGCCTTGCTTTTCAAGCTATTTCAGGATCTGATCGTACATTCTGACTAGGTATATAGACGTCCCACACTTTGGGAGTCCCCCATATTGGTATTTGTCGATAGTCTATCTTGCTTGCTCTAGTAGTCGCCGCAAGATGAACGATTCTGTCACTTTTGCTAGGCATGGCGTTAGGGAGATTGGTCTTGAATCATCACACGACTTGGGTGGGTTCACTTTGGGAATTGCACGGATGTGGGCCTTTTTCCACGATCCAGGGAAGGTCCCAGATGCAAATCACTGGTTTATTAGAACCGAGAGTGGTAGGGCTAGGAACAAAGCAAATTCATGTATAAGCTTTGCAGGGATTTTGCCTGGGAAGGGAGAGACGTTTGTCCTCACTTTCCTGATTTCACTATATACCTCAAACTCAAACTAAAATGGCTGCATAACACGCTTGAATTACTGGACATTATTATTATGAGTACGGGTATTTGACACCCTTGCCATTAAGTTAGTTTTATACAAATAGTGTGCTTTTTCTAAATTTGCTCTATGGTTCGTAATAGTTATTGAATCTATGAAGATCATATCAGAAGATTCGAAATATTTGGTATATTACTATTGCTCTCAAGATCAGCAGAAAATAGTGGAGATTAACCTGCTTGATTTTGAATCAAACAAGGATTTGGCTTTGAGGAAAAACTACGAAAAATGTTAAAAGTGCTTTAAAGAATTAAATTTAACGCCTAGTGTCTACCTTGAAAAATTCGACAAAACAAAAAAGGTTAATTAGTCAACTTCCGTGTCTCCAAAACTCAAGACACTGAAAGCCCAAGTACTGTTAGTGGGACTAATGAAGCAATATCACGATTAACAGGAGAGGAGTAAAATTTTCTCATAAGAAAGATTTGAGAAAGGACATGGAAAAACAGGAGCAAACTAACCCAACCTAACTCTATCAATCTCGTACTGTGGAATACCCCTCCTAATTCTGAAATGGAAAAACAGCTGAAGTCTATCAAAAGTCACTTAACATCACTTCATAATGCAATGTGGCAATTCATAGTGGAATTGCCGCATTACATCATCCTACTTAGATGTGTTGAGTTTTTTAGAGTGCTGTAATCGTCCAGTTGACATTCTTGGCGTGTGTGAATCTTTCCTTACTGTAGATAGTTTTCTCTCCATTTTCACTTCCAGGTTATTCTTTAGTTTAAAAGACTACAGATATGTACACACTTGTTTCATTTCTCCCATGAAAGACGATATAGAAGGGCCGGACATCTAGCACATACTGAGTTTCATCTGAATTTTATAAGAAAACTATCTGTCTTTAGTTGCAGACCTTCGTTCCAAATCTCATTGGCTAACACTGGCTTATACAACGGTATCCAGCATAAGGACACCGTTTGCTGTCAAGTACCGAAGAAGGCGAGATGCCGAGTTCGTACATCAAGTTCGTTCCTAGAAAACGCCCGAATTTTCTCTTCCGAGTACTATGCAACAATAACCAACCGTTGAAAAATTAAAGTAGGGTTAAAGGTTGGCAATTTTGCTACTGAAATTAGGCTACTTTGCAGTCTTGTCATAACGGGATTGGTTTTTTCTTGAAAGTGTAAATATTATCATGATTCCCAGTCATGTCAGTCAGAAACTTCAAGGTGATCTGCATAGCCTCGTCAGTGAAAGGTGGAAAATTCAGAAGAACAATATTTTCAACAGCTTTAAACTAGTGTTCCGTTCTTGTCCCTCAAGCGTCTTTGTGGTGCTCACCTATCTCAAATGTTGCTCCCGTGGGTTCTTCCAATGGAAAGCTGACTGTAGCCCGCGGACGAACGTATAAAAATAATGCTTATCGCTATAACATGCTCATAACGTCTTTCGTGCTGTACCTCAATCAGTGTTTCGAGAGCTTATCAGCGATTACAGGTTCAAATTTGCATCATTGGCAGAAAGGTTTAAAGTCGTTTCTTGATTTCTGTCCTAAATTTTCTCAGTTCAGTGACCATTTGAAATGATCAATTGTTAATAGCCTCTCACCGAACTCTGTGATATAAAAGAAAAAGCTGTTTTTAATTTGATTCTTTTTGAAAAATATTCTGCTCCATCATGACCATTAGTCGTTTTTGAAGTTGGATAGTTTTCTCAGATGACGTGAACTCCACCTCTGGAGATAATTTTGCTGGGCTAAGAATTCATTTTTGCTTTTTACTTGATTCATTTGTTATTCTCGCTCCTACTACAGCTAGAACAACCTTTTCGTCCGCTTCGAGTATTCCCTTGTTATAGATGAAATTTAAAAGAACAATTAAACCATCAGGGCGAAATACCAAATATGTGGTATTTGACACGCGAAATCTTATTCTGTTTTCTGGGACAATCACAGTTAGTTACGCAAATCTAACACTGTATCTGCTGCAAACCCTCTCAGTATCATTGAGAAACCAGAATTTTTGGACAAAGATTCGGAGACACCAAAATCTTTCAAAACTCGTCAACGAATATGATTTGAAAAAAAAAGACTTTTTGTGTCTAACATATGCCAGATACTACCTTGCCCACTCCGACTACTAGTCAAGCTATTGCACTGTCCTGATGCTGATGGATGACGATGTACGGATGGTCAATCTCCAACCCCTAAACAACTTCTTGAATTTGGGATCGTCTTTTCAGGACGCCGTTCTTTTGATCAAGAAAGTTGCTCTCAACCTAAAAAAGAGTCAACTTTTTGAAAGACTTAGAACATTAAATTTTTCGTTTCTAGTATTTTTTTTTTTTTTTTTTTAGCAAAGAAGTGAGAGAATCATACTTATAGCAATTTATTTGAGTTCAAGCAACAATTTTTAGTGGAGTAGCAGAGTACCCCGATTATACTATTCTCTTTATGTTTAGGGTACCAAAGAGTATCTTATTAAATGGGAACACTATGACACTGAAGACAACACTTGGGAGCAGGAAGCTAACTTAGATGGGTGCCAAAAGCTGCTTCAGGAATATGAAGAGTAAGTTTGCTGCTTTTATTTTGTTGTCACTTTTTGTTCTATTGTAAAAATTCAATATAGGTAAAATTGGAACTTTCCGAGTCCCTGTCAATTTGCAGAAAAACGAAACTAGTCTCATACGTCACGAGGGCACTTTTTTTCTAGTAATATTTTCCTTAACAAAGTAATCATATGTTTCCTAATTACTAATAAGTAAGACCATAAATTCATTTTTAATATTTTATCTGACTTCTTAAGAAATGTAGGTGAATGATTCAAACATAAACATTCTTCCCAATTTAGCTTTAAAAAAAATTTGATTCTTCTTTGAATTGTGATACACAAACCATAAATACTTTGTTTCGATTTTGCAAGGTCTTTGCCACATCTATGACACGACAATGATGAGGATCCAACAGTCTCCATTCTTAGGAATTAGGAAATTCTTGGGCAATAATGAAAGAAGTGTCGCAATTATTAGGTCATTTCTTGCAGATCAAGGATGGTAGGCTACATATGAAGGATAATAGGCTACATAAGACCTTGTCTTTTGGCCATACAGTTAATGCTGAAGGAAAACCAGGACCTCCTTCAGAAGAGAGATTCTTTTGTTTGCAGCGAAGATTTTACAGAAAATTGGAGTTCCGTTAGATAGAGTGAAGAGTGAAACCTGGAGCAGAATGAAGGAGGAGGGTGTTCAGCTAGGTTTATCTAGAGAGCTAAGTTTAGTAATGAACAATTGGTGGTAGCAGATTCGTTCCCCGTCTAACATTTCCGCTTCATTCCCGTAATATAGAACGAAAAATTGTAGATAATTACGGAAACTTATTTAATGGCAAATGCTGAACACTCTTTTAAAGTGATGAAGTTGATTAAATGTCATCTGCAGTATAATTAAAAGATTCGCTATAATGCTAAAGCTGCGGCCGTTCAAACTATCACAGTTTCTACCGTCCACAAAAATTGCTGCTTGCACGAGAGCTGCTTGCACGAGAGCTGCTTCAATTACATAATGCTTAAGACGAATGTCATCTGCAGTATAGTTAAAAGATTAGCTATAAAGCTAATGCTACGGTCATTCAAACCATCACACTTTCTGCCTTCCACAAAAATTATATAATGCTTAAGACTCTTTTACAGTGATGAAGTTGATTAAATGTCATCTGCAGTATAGTTAAAAGATTAGCTATAAAGCTAATGCTACGGTCATTCAAACCATCACACTTTCTGCCTTCCACAAAAATTGCTGCTAGTGCGAGAGCTGCTTCAATTATATAATGCTTAAGACTCTTTTACAGTGATGAAGTTGATTAAATGTCATCTGCAGTATAGTTAAAAGATTAGCTATAAAGCTAATGCTGTGGCCATTCAAACTATCACAGTTTCTACCGTCCACAAAAATTGCTGCTTGCACGAGAGCTGCTTCAATTACATAATGCTTAAGACGAATGTCATCTGCAGTATAGTTAAAAGATTAGCTATAAAGCTAATGCTACGGTCATTCAAACCATCACACTTTCTGCCTTCCACAAAAATTGCTGCTAGTGCGAGAGCTGCTTCAATTATATAATGCTTAAGACTCTTTTACAGTGATGAAGTTGATTAAATGTCATCTGCAGTATAGTTAAAAGATTAGCTATAAAGCTAATGCTGTGGCCATTCAAACCATCACAGTTTCTACCGTTCACAAAAACTGCTGCTTGAACGAGAGCTAGTTCAATTATATAATGCTTAAGACTCTTTTAACAGTTCCAACAATTCTTTCGTTTTTTACGATATTTACTTTTATAACAACGTTAATTTTGACATTTTCAATGTTTAGTAACTTAAACCATGGCCAGGGATGAGTTAAAAATTGAAAAACGAAAACGAAAAATAAAATATTAGTTGTTTATACAAAACTAACGTGCAAATTTAAAATTTAAAACGAATATAAATAAGCTTATATAAGTCAAACTTATATCAAACCCAGTTTATAACAAATATTATATCAAACCAATTTGAAACTACTGTAAGTAAAGAGATGAAACTTACACTTCAGGGTTCAGAAATCAGATTTAATTCAGTGAACAAAAAAATAAAAAAAAACAGACAAAATTCACTCCAATTTCTCATAAATTCTCAAATAATTTCTCATATTCTCATAAATTCTCCAATTCTCATATTCTCATAAATAATTCTCATATTCTCATAAATAATTTCTCATAAATTCTCATATTCTCCAATTCTCATAAATAATTTCATTCGCAGAGTTGTTCTTTTGGTTGTTCTCTTTCATCTATGTGTTTAATCCAGACATATAGAGTGGTTAAAAATCTAAGAATAGCATATGGGAAGTTTTCACCAAATAAAGGTAGATTTTAGGATCTATTTAGTTTGTACCACAGTTTTAGTGCTCCGGTTATTCTTTTCCTTTCCGGTACAACCTATTTGTTCTGGAAGAACATTCTTGTACCCTACGAGTAGCACACTTCTGATACTTGAAATCTTGGCTTCGTTTGCCGGGATCGTATCGTGATAGTATATTAGTGGGTAGATATGATCTTGTTGATGTACCATATCAAATAAATGGACCAAATGATAATTAATGTGTAAGAACCTTGAATTGCGTTTCTGTTATGACCTTATTTTTCATTTTCTCCTCCTTGGAGTTTTCTTGCTTATGGTATTTTTACTTATTTTTTGCTGTTTTCTGCTTTCTTTTCTCTTCAGTTTTTGTACTCCACATTTTTTTGGCTTTTTGTGGCTAATAAACTTATATTATTACTAGCTGTTGGGGTGGCGCTTCGCGCCACCCCAACACCTAGTTGGTGGGGGCGCTTCGCGCCCCCCCCAAGCCCCCCCGTGCGCGTAAGTCGTTACGCGCCATATTAGTTACGCGCCATTGTAGTTGTGTCCCTATGTCCCACCTGTGAATATAGATATATATATATATATATATATATATATATATATATATATATATATATATATATATATATATATATATATATATGTTTTTAACTACGTAAAACTTGCGAATATACAACATTCTTTGCTGTCCCATTGTCTGTGCATATAAATAGATTGTCAGGTTTACCGACTCTTGAACATGCAACATATAATGGTCCATGGGAAAACAATCCGTATTCAGATCTATACCTCATGATTCTAATGATTCCCCTTGAGCTTTGTTGATGGTGATTGCTAATCGACCATTCCCTGAGTCGCCATCGTCATTTATATATCCCCCTGTGCACCCCGGCGTCCCCTTTGTAGTTATGTCCCTGTGTCCCGGTCGTCATTTATATTCCCTGTGTCCCGGTCGTCATTTGTGTCCCGGTGTTCCAGTCTGTGATTTCTCTTTGAGTGTCCCGGGCGTCATTTATATTCCTTGTGTCCCGGTGTCCCGGTCGTCATTTATATCCCCCTGTGCCCCCCGGCGTCCCCATTGTAGTTGTGTCCCTGTGTCCCGGTCGTCATTTATATTCCCTGTGTCCCGGTCGTCATTTGTATCCCGGTGTCCCGGTCTGTATATACATTCGTTTTTTAGTTTTGTTTTTCTCCTTTATTTTTTTCCTTTTTTCTTTTTTTTCTTTTTTAGTTTATTTAGATTTTTAGATTTTTTAGTTTTTTTATTAGTTTTTAGTTTTTTTGTAGTTTTTACCATTTTTTTAGTTTTTTTAGTTTTTTTTTTTACTTATGTCCTGGTCGTCATTTATACTCCCTGTGTCCCGGTCGTCATTTGTGTCTCGGTGCTTTGTTGATTGCTAATTTATATTATATTTATATTTATATTTTTTATATTTATTAATATTTTTTTAGTTTTCTTTTTCTCTTATTTTTCAGTTTTTTCCTTTTTTTTAGTTTTTTCTTTTTTAGTTTTTAGTTTTTTTTTGTTTTTTACCTTTTTTTAGTTTTTTTAGTTTTTTTAGTTTTTTAGCTTTTTTAGTTTTTTTATTAGTTTTTAGTTTTTTTTTAGTTTTTGCCTTTTTTTAGTTTTTTCAGTTTTTTTTAGTTTTTAGTTTTTTACCTTTTATTAGTTTTTTTTAGTTTTTTAGCTTTTTTAGTTTTTTTTCTTTTTAGTTTTTTTTGTAGTTTTTACCTTTTTTAGTTTTTTTTCTTCTTTTGTATTAGTGTGAAATAATTCAGACGTCATATGCGGACAAACACGACGTCACTCGACAGACAGACAGACAGACATAACCCACAAACAACTTATTTTTATATATATTTATTCATATTTTTTTAGTTTTCTTTTTCTCTTTTATTTTTCAGTTTTTTCCTTTTTTTTAGTTTTTTTCTTTTTTAGTTTTTAGTTTTTTTTAGTTTTTACCTTTTTTTAGTTTTTTTTAGTTTTTTTAGTTTTTTAGCTTTTTTAGTTTTTTTATTAGTTTTTATTTTTTTGTAGTTTTTGCCTTTTTTTATTTTTTTCAGTTTTTTTTTAGTTATTAGATTTTTACCTTTTTTTAGTTTTTTTTAGTTTTTTAGCTTTTTTAGTTTTTTTTTCTTTTTAGTTTTTTTTGTAGTTTTTACCTTTTTTAGTTTTTTTCTTCTTTTGTATTAGTGTGAAATAATTCAGACGTCATATGCGGACAAACATGACGTCACAGATCCTGGTCCACAGATCCACAGACAACTTATTTTTATATATATAGATTATAGAGCTGATGATTTTCTCTTGATCAATTCTACTCTAGATAATTTATTTTTCCCTTCTGTCTTTCATAATTTTCTTTTGGCCTTTACGCCTTCTTTTCTTTTTAACGCCATACGGCACCTTACGCTAGGTTAACACCGAACTTTATGATGAAGTGGTTAATGTGAACGCTATGACAGTTGTGCTGTCACGATAAATTTCTTAAGGTAGAAGGAGGTAGTAGCTTCTTATAGAGCCATTTAACATCTCTCTGTGACCTTGTTTTAACCTATTGAACTAGCAGAAAAAGAATTGAATTAGATGATTAGGTCATTGCTAATCATGGAAAAGTCAATTTTCCCTTTTTTTTTACATGAAACCTTCAGTTAAGGGGGGGTTTACACCATGACAAACCAATGAAGCTGATATGATTTGGGGGAAATTGCATTCTAAAAAGACGAATTTAGAAATTTCATCGAAGGCGAAATAATAGATGAAAGAATGAATTTAACTCCCTTTGTGGGTTTTTGACCAGGATCAGAAGATGATAAATCCTTTAACATAATCACGATTCTTGTAATTTCGACCTCAGAAACTGGTTCCAGGGTCATTAACTTCTGGCAAGATGGCATGATGGTCAAAATAAGGTTGCGAAGAAGACTAAAGAGGCAATTCTTCTCCCAGTCTGAGCAAAGTAAGAGATGTATGGTTATTAGTTTATCCTGAACCAGGGATATGGAATTTGCAGGTTACTTGAATAAGTTAATTTTACAATAAGAGCTGCCGTTCTCAAGCTAACATAATTTAATTAATGGCCTGTATATTTTTTGCTGCTAATTAAGGATTATTCCTCCTCAAAAGGAAAAATCTGATGTTTATAATATTCTGAAATACTTACTTATATCATTCCCAGAAGTATTTCACTTTACTTTATCCCCCTGGTTTGCATTTATGTTTTCCCGTTTCTTGATTTTTTCGACTTCTTTACCGTTCAGTCTGTTTAAGAAAAGATTGAAAGAAGGAAAAATGTATTGGAAATTTATAATTTGAGTTATATATTTGCAAATTAGAGGAGGGGGTGGGAATGAGTCAAGTAAAATGAGGCGAATTTAGAATTGATAGAAGTAAGTGTTTTAAGATTATTTTTTTTAAATCTGATCAAAATTTTGTAGTTTTTTCTTCTGAGAAAGGAATAATTTGTGCATTAGCGCCACTTTTTCAAGTTGCTCGAATTCTATTGAAACAGTTTTCAGTTCAATTACGCATACGTACCAATTCAAAGTTGTGAAAATATGCTAAAAAGTATAGCAAACTTGACTAAAAATGCACTTTAATGGATGTGCTGTCAAATAAGATGAAATGGTGCGGACTATCGTGCAAATGTTGATATCATACCATTGATGGATGAGAAGACACTTTTCACTGTTCTAAACTACATTCCAAAACTGACTGACAAACTGAAAAGAATCCATAAAAAACTTAAACTTAATGTCACCTTTAAACATTCAGATTCATTTATTCAAAAATTCATATTCATCAAAATCTTCAACTTGCCCAAATGGAGAGACAAGCTCGACTACTGGGCAAGACGTATAAACAAAATTTAACAATCCTCATTGATACAGAACAAACAAAAAATGAACCACTATTTCATCAATAAAAAAGAACAGTATCTTTCACGAGAGTATTTCAGGTGGAGCAAGTGGAGTGAGGCCAAAATAAAATATAAAATAAAAAATTTTTACCAACCGTTCTTACAAGCAGATTCCATCATATAACTTTTCAATCGTTTCTTGAAAGATCCTTTTGGTAACTCAACAAATTTATTTAATGAATATTTGTTGGCTATTGATGGGATCATATACCAAAGGTTTAAACTGGATCTTTCATTTTTCACCAGAGGTAGTTTATACGGGCTAATACATCTAGTTATCAGTGAATTTTGATGTCTGGACAGTAAATTCTCATCAAAAAAGAAATTATTTACTTGTTGAATCTTAAAAAACCAACTAGATAATAGCAGATGAGATTTCTGTGTAAGAAAAAGTTAAAGTCCGCTAAAGCTTCAATTTTATTTGTATTAGTTAGTCATTTACGAACTCAATGCTACTAAGTAAACCTCTGCAGTTAAAACTAGAAAAACGTACATTACTGTATGTGGGGATAGAATCATCCATAAATGAATATTTGTTTTTCGGGCTATCTTCAAAAATTACTGCTTCATCATCCTTCACATCCCTCATGCATTCCAGTATATCAAAAGAATTTTCCTCTAACAGTTTAGTTCTGCTTGCAAAATCAGGTAAATTATGTATACTCAATATCAAAAATCAGCAAAAAAGCCTCACTCCAGTTAATCAACAATTTAACAAAAGACCACTCAAAAAAGAAAACTAAGCTAAGCTCATATAACAACCGCATATGTCGGAGAATTCTATTGCGTTTCGGTGGAAGTATATGCATTCTTTCTCATTCAACAGAGAACACGCACATTTTGGCCACAATTTGCGCAGACCAACACATATTTGCGCATTTATATAATGACTATTATGAACAAATCCTAACAAATCCCTAATAATGACAAAAAAAATAACACAATTTATTCGACTGGTAGGACGTTATACCACTTCTTTTTTGTTTCACTCCGTCTTGGTCTATGTAGCATAATGTGGGTGGTACCGTGGGTGGGATCCATGCAACAAAACCTTTATCCTTCATTTCTTTCTTTTTTTTGATTCAGCGTAGCACGAATCTCCCTGCTGGTTTTACTAACATCATCACTGAAGAAAACTCCATTGTAATCAAATTTTGTCGCTTTATCAAGGTCTTTTTTCCAGGGCTGGTCACGTAATTGTTTATTCGCTTGAAGTACCGAGAATTTGTCATCCAAATTCATGAGTCGTATTTTCACAAATTTGTCATGTACTTCTTTAACTTAAAAATTAATTTTTAGTTGTAAGAAGTTTTCCAGCAAATGTTCCATTTTCGTCGAGGCCTCCGGCACTGTGGCAGCCTTTAATTCCAAGCAATAATGTTGTCTTTCTTTTCCAAATTCTCCAATATGAGGACCTTATCAGTGAGAGGGCCTAATCCATGGGTTTCTTTCTTTCGTATATTTTTTAATTCTGCCTGAATCTTTGTTATTGTATCCAAGTGGGTCGCAGTTATGATTTTTCAACATTGGCAAAGATAAAAAACCACCTCCATTCTGGGAAGTGGTTTGTATAGAACTCCCTGTTCCTGTGGCCGTTTTTATATTTGAAGAACCCAACAGCAACTAGGGACGAGATTATTAGAACATAGGTCTTCAATAGACAAGGCCAGGAGGCTACGACAAAGGCCTGGGATTTTTTTATTCCGCATTGGCTCAACACTTTTACGATAATCCTCACCATTTCATCTTATTTGGCAGCACCCCCCATTATTGCCCCCGTTAAAGGTCCCATGCAAGTTTTCAGGGAAGCAGTTGAGATAAAAAAAAGCACAACATAAAAAGGTAGATCTCAATTGAGACACGGGAGAAACTTCGCTAAGTCCCATTAATGACAAAATTATTAATTCTGATAGTTTTCACATAAATCTACAAATTTTTGTTGCACAATCAAATAAAATCTCTGATAATAATCTAACTGGAAAGCGATTAGCCTTTAAGGATGCTGTAAGTAAGATGAATTTGTTAATTGTCATTTAGATTTGTGTTTTTCATTCAGTTACCCTTTCACTGTTACTGAGAAAGGGTCATCATATTTTAGTTTCGTGTTTTGTTTAAAGTTTCCAAGCAGAGGTCTTGACCGAAATATTTCTATAATTTTCAATTTTTTCACTGGCTGTTCATTGTCCCCGTTCTTCTTTTCTTTGCGATTTTGTGTTTTGTCATCACTCATTTAGTTCTTCCTTTCATGGCCATTTTAAACAATCGGCTTGATTTTGAACAAAGCGGTTTTTTCAGATTGCTCTCTAAATCTGGTTCAAGCAAGCTCATCATATTCATGGTTGATTGGATAAACATAGATGATTTGCGGTAACACCTCTTTCGGATTGAACTGTGAATTTTAGTTGTTATATGGATAAAGTAATAACATTAGCTCTTGCAGTTATGGCCTTTGTAGTTGATTACATACACCCTTGTGATATGCTCGTTGAAGCATAACAGGGGACTTTTTCATTGAAAGTTCGATGGCTAGCTATTGCGTTCAGTTGAGGTTAGAATGAAGCCTCGCTTGTGGAATGCTGGAGGCTATCTGACTGCTCCTAATAAAGCTGACGAGATCTTTGTTTCGTCAGTGCAATCAGCTTCTCTGGATGTATTCCCTGTATCGGGAATGTATGGTCAAGCAAACTAGTCCTTATTGGTTCTCCTAGAATCTCGATTTCTAAGGCTTCTTCCTCAGTAACAACATGCTGCAGGCAGCAGCAGTGACAACATCACCAGCAGCATCTTTCTGTCACATGCGTCTCTTTTCGTGTGGCTCATTTGAGAAATTAATTGCGAGAAACGGAATTATTTTACTAAAGTGTTTTACTGGCTAAAACGGATGTTTTAGCCATGCTTTTCTGTACCACATGAGTCATGCTAACCTTCTCTTACTAACCCATCTTTTTGTTGTACAGTTGGTCACTTTTGACTTAGGCACTAAAACTCTTAATTTTGGTCGAATGAGCATCCTCGGAAGTTTATTTTATTTCTTTACTTATTACTTATTTAGCGAGTTTCCTTTTAAAGGTATCTGACCATCATTCATTAAAAAATACTTAACCAGATACAAAATTTTCTCACTTATTTCATTCAAAGTAGTCCGTTTGAGCTGCCACATACTTCTCCCAACGGCTCTGCAACTGTCGGCAGTAGTGCCAGAACGCCTCTTAAATGTTGCCCAGTTGATATGTTGAATTGTGCATGATATGTTCTCTGGACTGAAATCTGATATTTTTTTAATCAATTATTTATTAATACTAAAAAGAAAAACACTTACAAACACTAGAAGGTTATATGACCCAAGAGGCTTGGCTTGCAGTGGACCTCCCAAAACAATAATAAAGCACTGAACATTTAGAAAACACTAAAACAGATACGATAAAGAAACAGTGGAATAAAAGAAGGACAGCGATACATATATATGGAATAAAAGAGAGAAGAGATGCATATATAATGGGAAAGAATGAAAAAAACGAGTGAGAAAAACTCCTCGACTTAAAAAAAAACCGTCGAGCAATTGCCTTTACAGAGAGATAAAGTGACATCAAAAGGGATGAAGTTCCACAGGAAAAACCGTGAGAAGAACTACGTAAAGAAGAAGAGTACTTACCTGAGCCTGTCTGTGAGAGAATCTGCTGAAGAGACGCTTGAAGTTGACCTAATAAAGAAGATTGTGCTAAACAAAGATTACTTTTACACACAATATGATCCAACTGAGCTATTCCAGTATCATTATTAACATCAGAGGAAGGGTATAGCCGAGGGAGAAGAAAAGCAGCCTTCACTGCCCTATTCTGGGCTTTTTGAATGGAGCACAGAAGAGATTTGTTAGTTCTACCCCAGACAGAGCAGCAATAAGAAAGTTATGGAAAAATAAATGGATAATAAAGAGAAAGCATAACATCTGTGGGAAGAAATGAGTTAGCTCAGTGCAACACTGAAGACTGGCGAAGGATGAGGGAACGGTTGTGATTTATATGGGGTTTAAAAGAAAGGAAACAGTCAAGATACAGACCAAGAAATTTCACCATAATAGCATCCGGTATAAAATCATTCCCTTAAGTCATCATGATTGTCTCCTACCTCACTCATACAATAGGAGCCCTGAAACGTATAATAGTACTCTTCTGGCGAGGTTAGGTTTGATAGTTTTGTCGTACCATTTGACCAATACCAATCATATACTTTATCAGGAAGACCTTGACCTACGGAAGTGGTTGATGGTAGGTTCACTGCAGGAGTGAAAAAGTTACTGTTGTCAGCAAAAAAGAATGGGGTGCACATGGGGATGAAGGCCGTATAAAAGATCATTAACATAAAACAAAAACAAAAGCGATCAAAACACGGAGCCTTGTGGGACACCTTTCAATATAGGCGAAGTAGAGGAAGAAGTATAATTAACCGAAACATACCTGCAAAATTTTTACAAAATGATTCAAATGTTTGTCTCAAGTATTTTGTGGCACCAGTCAAAAATATGTGAAGAAAGTAAAGAATAATAGAAGAATATTGCAAGATCATTAAATGCATTCCTACAGAAACAAGTCAGTGTCTTCAGCACACTTGAAGGTGACAAGATTACACACATACATAAAGAAAGATCAATGGGAAGGCACATATCATTCAAAATATTGGCCCAAAGTATAATATGAGACCAGTGAAACTCATGTGAGCTGCAAGTGTACTGCATTTGCAGCACATTTGAAGATAACAAAATCACAAACAGACATTAAGTAACATCAGCGGGAAGGCAAAAATCATTAAAAATATTGCCCCGAGGTATAATATGGTACCAGTCAAAATTATATGAACCAAAAATAATAGAGGAATATTTCAAGATCGTAAAGCAAATTCCTATAGAAACAATTTATTGTGTTATAAAAAAGTAAATTCAAATTCATCAAATTAGTTTTCTGCATTCTTAGCATACAAATCAGTTTCATCCTGATCATTGAAGTTAACTACTCTTCCAGATTTGATTTTATACAGGATATCATCTTGACTAGACCAAACATTACCTGAGCCAAGCTTTGACTTGATATATGAAAGAAGCTGTAGGCGTGGTTTTGCAAGTGTCTAAAAAAAGTATCTCAAATCCTTCTTTTGTCTGAGAAGCAGTTGACGAACATGAAAGTTGCAAAATTGAAAACTATGGGTGTGGGTTCGGCTGGTGGTTTGTTCATTCTTTTGGCCGATTCAATATCAGCCTGGGTAATTGGTATGCCAGGAAATTTCCCAGCACATAGTGACGGGAGTCGACTTTCAGCGTTCTCAATGGTGGCATCAACGCCAAAAATGATAATTTGGTTACTTAAAGCCTGCTGTTTAAATAAGTAGTTTAGTCTTGCCAGGTTAGATTGGATAGGCCTAAAAGAGCTTTCAAGTCTTTCATTGATTACTCTAAAGCAGTCAATGATGACTCAATAGAAGATATGTGATTTTCATAACTTCCAAGGGTTTTAACTACTAAATTACTGCGATCTAGATTGAGGCCAGAATACACATTCTGCTTGATTTTACCCAGCTTATCTGAAGAGACAATAACATCAGGTTTTATGAAGGCCTGTCGCTCTTTCATTTTAATGACTGCCTCTTTTACCTGTGTATGAGGTCATTAATTAACCCTTTCATTGAAGATTTGAGGTTGTCAGGTTCCAGTAAATCTGCTCGAATTCTATGCTTGATTTTTGTATCATTTATGTAACTAGTAAGTACGAATAGTTGCTATTGACCAGATTTCGATCCAGAGAATTGGAATGAGCTGTCCGACCTAAGTTCATGGGGTGGCTTGAGTTGACTTTTCATTTCTCACCCAATATAAACAACAAAAGCAAGTACAGAATAAGTAGTGGTATTAGGCAGGATTGATATTAGGAAACAGCTGACAAACAGTAAATTGCAGACAAACGGCAAAACAGGAGGCAATGTATTTTGGAGGAATGTAAAGCAAGTATAAAACATCAAGCAGCAGCTGCAGTGGCTCAACTCAAAGTTGGGATTACTGTAGGCAACTTACAAGTTAAAAATTGGGACTGAAAACTGATATAGGTTTCACCTGATGAGCCACCTCTTCACCCCAGGGGTATAGGCTGCTAAGCTTGCCTGCCTCTACCCACCGGTTGAAAGGCAGCACCAGTACTCCAAGCTGTTTAAAATGTCATTGGCTCTGCCTGAAAACCTTAAATTTTTCCAGACAATTTTTGCCACGTCATCGGCACTCAGCCTGGAAAATAGTCAGAAGTCACACGGAGCCATATAGATAGAGTAGGGAGCCTAACGAAGTATGGGTTTATTGCGTTTGGGCTTGAAACTGTTTTGCTTGAGTGTTAGTAGCTTTCCACGAACTTTGGTGAGATTCTCCAAAGGCATTTCTTTACGGGAATTGATATAATTATTTACTGCTAGATCAAAGATTTTAGTTTGAGCCTCTGTTAGCTATTAAATAAAAAAAACGAGTTTTTTTAACTGAAAGTAAGGAGCGACATTAAAACTTAAAACGCACAGAAATTACTTCGTATATGAAAGAGGCTGCTTCCTCATCAACGCCCCGCTCTTTACGCTAAAGTTTGACTCTTTCTCTCATTTCTTCTTTTTAAAACAGTAAAAAACTTTAGCGTAAAGAGCGGGGCGTTGATGAGGAAGCAGCCTCTTTCATATACGAAGTAATTTCTGTGCGTTTTAAGTTTTAATGTCGCTCCTTACTTTCAGTTAAAAAAACTCGTTTTTTTTATTTAATTTCTGAACGTTTTTGAATCAATGCTTGTTTTGATTTTGGCTCTCCGCAGAGGAATAATCTTGACTTAAGGCTCCTGCCGCATGGGGTGCGGCGTAGAGAGCTTCGCAACTTGACTTCTCCAGGCGGACCGGTCTGCTGCTAGATGAGGCGCCTCGTCGACAGCAATGTTGGCCATCACCAAGAATTTGTTGAGGCTGTCTTTCCACCTTGTCCGAGGTCTGCCCCTCGGGCGAGACCAGCCATGGGCTTTTGGGTCGAAGTCGTACACTATTCGGGCTGGCGTTGATGTCGGCATTCGTAGGAGGTGTCCGAACCATCTGAGAGACCTCTGCGCTATCTGGACGGAGAATGGCACCTGGGAGGTGAGAGTAAGCAACCTTGCGTTGCTTACAAAATCATCCCACCGGAATCCCTCGATCCGGCGAAGCTGTTTCGTCTGACAGACGTCTATCATTTTAAGGATGGTTGATTTGAGGGGCCAGGTTTCCGCCGCGTAGAGCAGGACGGAGCTTACGGATGCGTTATAAATTCGCATTTTCGTACGCCTTGAGATGTGCGGCATTCTCCATAGACTGTTGAGTCTACCGACGATGGAAGAGGCTTTCGATATTCGGCTGCATACCTCTTCGTCTACGGAGCCATCATTGGACAGCACAGAGCCGAGGTAAGTGAAGTTTTTAACGACTTCAACAAGTGTTCCGCAGACAGTTATGGTATCAGGGTGCGAGACTGGACCTGGGGGTTCAATTGCCATAATCTTAGTTTTGAGCCAGTTGATTTTCAGCCCCACTTTTGCTGCCTCTTCCTTCAGGACTTCCAGAGCGTTGGTCAGCTGGTCGATTGAGTCGGCAACGAGAGCAAGATCGTCTGCGAAGTCCGCATCCGTCAGAATGCGATCTCCAAACTGCAGACCAAAGGGCAGGCGATTTGTAGTTCTTGTCATCACATAGTCTATCACACAATTGAACAATTCCGGGGCGGCGGCACACCCTTGGCGAACGCCAGTTTTGATATTGAATGTCGTGCTCCGTTTTCCGTTGACTTGGACGCAACTCTCGGTCTCTTCGTACAGCTTTTCAAAAAGCTTGCAGTATTTATCAGGTAGACCCGTCGATCTAAGTATTAGCCAAACAGAGTTGCGATCGACGGAGTCAAAAGCAGCTTTGAAGTCTACAAAGGCCACGTATGCGTTCCTCCTGAATTCTCTAGTTTTCTCAATTAACTGGCGCATAGTGAAGATTTGTTCGACAGTGGACCTCCCTGGCATAAATCCGGCCTGCTGAACTCTCCTTTTTCTTCGGAGGATACTCGTGCATCTGTCTAGCAGGGTCATGGCAAAGAGCTTTCCAGGGACTGAGAGAAGGGTTATACCTCTGTAATTAGAGCAGATGCTCTTGCTCCCCTTTCTCTTCCAAAGGGGCAGGATTATGCCAAGTCGCCAGTCCTTCGGGACCCATTCTGTGCGCCACACCACGGAAAACAGCATTTGCAGCCAAAGTAACATCGCCGGTCCAGCATACTTCAGGAGCTCAGCGGATACTCCGCATACGCCTGCCGCTTTGTTATTCTTTAGACGTTTCAAAGCAGAGTGGATTTCTGCTGTCGTGAAGGAAGGTCTCTGGTTCATTTGACGGCACTTCCTGAGTGCTGGCAGCTAGGCGTGCGAGTTCCTGGTCAGTCTGTGCTACAGCATCGGCATTGAGGAGACTTGAGAAGTGGTCTTTCCATCGACTGACCTGAGCGGCCTCGTCACTAAGTGGCTGGCCGTCCGTAGAGACAACAGATGCAACTGAGGGGGCTTTGTCGCTTGAGAGGTCACGGAGGTGCTTGTAGAGGCTCCCGACGTCCCCTTTCATGGCTGCGCCCTCCAGCTCGATTGCCTTCCTTTCCACAAACAGTTTCTTGTCTCGCTGTATCAGCTTGTTGCGGACACCATTGAGGCGCCTGTAGGTCGGCATGTCGCCCAGAAGCCTTGCCTTGCGTCTCTGCTCAATGACGTCAAGCGTATCGAACTGAACCCACGCTTTCTTAGCACGCTTCGCCCTTCCAATATTTGCGGTCGCTGACTCCAGGACATTCTTCTTAAACGAGATCCATGCGTCCTCAGAACTTTCAAATGGCAGGAGTGCGTCGAAGCGGTTCGAGACATCAATGGCATACTTGGACCGTATCTCTTGATCGGAGAGACGAGAGACATCAATCTTGGTCGGTCTAGGTTGCGAGCGCTGGGCTTGGAGCCTCAGTCGCATATTAGCTACAACGAGGCGATGGTCAGTGTTACCAATCTCGGCTGACCTGTACGTCCTGCAGTTACTAATCGAGGATCTCCATCTCTGTGAGACAATGATATAGTCGATCATTTTTTTGGTACGGCCGTCGTTGCTGTACCATGTGTATTTGTGGATATCCTTCCTTGCGAACAGCGTGTTCGTAATGACAAGGTTATGCATGCTGCACAGTTGAAGGAGCCTTAGCCCATTGTCATTTAGAGGGTCCGGAATAACTGGTCCGATGACTTGCCGCCATAGGTCGTGGTTGTCGCTCACTGTTGCATTCATATCACCCAAAAGGATGACAATATCGTGGGGGGATATCTTGGACAGTTCATTAGCCAGGGCAGAGTAGAAAGTTTCTTTTGCTTCGTCGTCGGCTTCATTTGTCGGAGCATAGCAGACAAGGACTGTCATTTTTCCTTGCTTATGACTCAGTCGAGCATTAGCTATTCTATACGAGACGGGAGTAAATGACAGTAAACACTTTATGGACTTGTTATCAAGTACTAGTCCGACCCCATTTCTCCTAGTCGTTGTCTGTCCAGACCATAGAAGGTGGTATCCCTCACCTATGGGATCAGTCCCATTCCCGACTAGGTGGGTTTCTGTTATTCCAGCAATAGAGATGCGGAATCGTTTCAGTTCCATCGCCAGAAGCGACTTTGCTCCGGGAAAGTTCAATGTCAATACATTCCAGGTGGCAATCCGGAGGCCACCATGGTCAAGGAGATTCAAACGCTGGTCACTTCTCAGTCCAGGGGCGAGCAAGGGTCGTGATGGGATAAAAGAAGATCGGTCATCCGAGGCATTTGCTAAGCTATTCATTGCAATCGATTTCAGGTGGAGGGTTACAGGCCCAACCGACCCTAGGCCTGGATTCTGATTAGAGCCAGGATTTACCTGGATACTGAGAATCCTGGGGTGGGCTCCACCCACCTCATGAGGTTGAGGCCACCCTGATCGGAGCGATTAGTTAGGGGAAACCCCATATCCAGAGGTACGTGGCGAAGCCTAGTTGCCCTCCAATTTTTTGGTTAATTAAAAAGGCAACTAGAACTTTTAATTTTTTACGAATCTTTTTATTGGTAAAAGATTTACGTAACTTATAAATTAGCTTACGTAAAGAACTTTTGTATTCTCATGTTTTTATTACATATATGAGGGGATTCGCCCCATCGTCAGTACCTCGCTCTTTACACTAAAGCTTAAATTTTATCCCAATTCATTAAGAATGACCCCTGAATCACAAAAGCCGTAGAATAAATAGTTGAAATTACTAAAAATACTTTACCGTAAAGAGCTAGGTATCATAAGGAGGTGAGCCCCTTATATGGGTAATAATTTCTGTTTGTTTTAAGTTTTATTGCTGTTCCTTACTTCCAGGTGAAAAAGCTTTTTCACATTTATTTTTTAATTTTTTTTTTAAATAACGCTAGTAAATCCTGCTCTCCCTTCATGGAAGTTTTCTTCTCCCATGACAAATTCTCGATGGAAAATTCCCCCAGCATATCCCCCTCTTCTCAACCCCTCCCCCCAACCAAAAAAATCCTCCTGAAAACGCCTGTATACTTCCCAATAACCATTACTATATGTAAGCACAGGTCAAAGTTTGTAACTTGTTGCCCCTCCCACGGGGACTGTGGGGGAGTAAGTCGTCCCCAAAGACATATATAAGGTTTTTTGACTACGCTGAATAAAATGGCTATCTCAGAATTTTGATCCGTTGACTTTGGGAAAATAATTAGCGTGGGAGGGGGCCTAGGTGCCCTCCAATTTTTTTGGTCACTTAAAAAGGGCACTAGAACTTATCATTTCCGTTAGAATGAGCCCTCTTGCAACATTCTAGGACAACTGGGTCGATACGATCACCCCTGGGAAAAAAAAACAAAACAAATAAACACGCATCCGTGATCTGCCTTCTGGCAAAAAATACAAAATTCCACATTTTTGTAGATAGGAGCTTGAAACTTCTACAATAGGGTTCTCTGATACGCTGAATCTGATGGTGTGATTTTCGTTAAGATTCTATGACTTTTAGGGGGTGTTTCCCCCTATTTTCTAAAATAACGCAAATTTTCTCAGGCTCGTAACTTTTGATGGGTAAGACTAAACTTGATGAAACTTATATATTTAAAACCAGCATTAAAATGCGATTCTTTTGATATAGCTATTTGTATCAAAATTCCATTTTTTAGAGTGTTGGTTACTATTGAGCCGGGTCGCTCCTTACTACAGTTCGTTACCACGAACTGTTTGATTCCACTAATGAAAAACAATAACCTAAGAGTTTCTTCCTGGAGATTTTGAAGAATGTGAGAATTTGTGAGTTGAAGAATTAAAAACAAGGATTAGAAAGAAGTGGACACATTTATTTCATTAAAAAGAAGATGCTTCTAAAATCGAAAACGAAATCAGATGCCGCTACAAAGTCCAGAATTTTAAACAATAGATAGAATATATTTGCTGCCAACGAATAATGCGGACTATTCATCCTTAGACGATTAGTCTAAGCCTTTTAGGCTTTCTAGCAAAAGGGGCGAGGCTTTCTAATGATTAAAACTTTGAGTTTGGCTTTATGTGTAACACTGAAAAGAAGATTGTCGCTCCTGGTTCAAAACCTATATAAATAGGTGGGGCTCTCCTGGCCATGGAATTAGTATACAGATATTATTTCCATCTCGAAGTTTCGCCAACAAAATTAGCTAAGCCGGACTATACTTTTCAAATCGTATGGCTTTTTTGGTGGATTTCTTTTTGAACTACTCGTTGCATTACCACACTGTTATGTCAAGAAATCCAGTGAACTAGTCACAATCCTATAGAGAGTAACTGCTACTCGTATAAAGTTTTCTTTTTAGACGTTAGCTTTTGCTAATTTTGGTTCGAAAAGATACCGGATTGATAATAATGTACTTTTCAACCAGTCAAAATTTTGAGTCATATAGGCTATAAAAATGCAGTAAAAACTAGAAATATGCTTTCACGGTAACAAGCTGCTGAGCAGTCGAACATAATGAATACAAGTCCAGTGGACATTGTCCGTCATGAGTCAACCTAAAATTCATCCGATCATTCATCCCTTAATTTTATGACTATCTACTTTAGTTCTGCCCTAGAATAGATGTATGGACGGATTGATGATAGCCTTAGGCCTATAATCGTGTTTCTTTGCGATCCATTCGCGACTTATCAGTGCAGCTATATGGCACCATATGCTCCTAATCTTGGCCAACTACATGGCCAATCTTGGCCAGCTATATGGCACCATATGCTCCAACCTATATGGCCAATCTTGGCCAGCTATATGGCACCATATGCTCCTAATCTTGGCCAACTTGGCAGAAATCACCATCAAATAAGAGTTTCTTTTCCTACCAATAGGTTTTTGTGATGGTTTTGCTTTTTTTATTATTTTTTTTTTGGCAAGTAAAGTATTCATGTTTATAATATTTGAGTATTACTATACGGGAATTAATATGAATATTTGTTATCAGATCAAAAGCTTTACTGGAGCCTTTGTTGGCAATTGGACAGAATGAGAAAACCTACCCTAAAAGTTTTTTTTCCGGAGAATTTAAAGAATCATCTGCTGAAGAATTGAGAAAAATGTCGACTAAGCTGTTTCACTTAACTAAGGAAGTTTCCAAAATCGAGAACAAAATCAGATGCCATTACATGATCCAGAATTCGAAAGGACAGAAAAAGAATGAAGTTGCTGATGATAATAATCCTTCTCCAGACAAAGACAGTAGAGGAAGGTATGAAACTTAGACTATGGGAAAGATGGAACAATGATTTATTGTAATTGATATTAGGTCTTCTATCAGTAAACTTATGTGGAGTTGGGGGACACTAAATAACATCAATCAATCTTTTTGACTAGGAATATTTCTGACACCTTGCAAAAGAACTTATCTATTATGTAAGATTTGTTTCACAAAACAAACACTACAGACACCATGATATATCAAGGACAGGCACATAACCAGGAATGATTACCGTAAATGCCAATCACTCTCCTTTTTTAATTTTAGCGTTCAAGCCAGTCAGAAGTACAATTTTTTGTTTGTAAAATTCAAAAAACGCAACCTTAAAAAGAAGAGGCAAAAATTTTAGTTCACACGCTAACCGGTGGTAGACTTTAAGAAATACTTCTTCTAGGAATGTACACAGTTATCCTTTGATTGCCTGCGATCCGGCAATCACGGCAATCCAATTTGCTGCTTGATTCATTCAATGTGCAACCACTTCAAAAGAGCTCCAAAATTGGGCCCTCCCTGGCAACACTGACTTGGAGAAGATGTACTAAAGTCATGTCCCTCTTAAAAACAATTTATAGGTTCCTTCTTTAATACAGGCGTTATTAACAAATGAGAAATTTGTTAATACACGAGGAAAAAAATTGTCTTAAGTAATACCTATTAATTCAAAAATTAGATTAAGCAGTTAAATAAAATAAACAAAAAAACTTAAGAAAATTAGGTTAAAAAAGGTAAAAAAAAACTATGTTAACTACTGAACATAGGCTTTTTCAACAAAATTCCAGGCTGGCTGTAATTGGAATAAAAAGTAAGAAAAGAAAGAACGCATAAAAAAGGCTTGGCACAAACTTCTGAAGTTATTTGCTGGATGAATAAACTGTTAAAAACCAATCGATTGCCCATTAAAAGACAAACGGACAAAGGCAAAGAGATATAAAGCCCCTAAAACTACTTGCAAGAGTTTAAATTCAAATTTGAATTTAGCTCAAATCTTATAAAAAAAAACTTACAACACAAAATATGTAGATTTTAAGCCAAACTTGAAAAATGTTGCTTTTAAATGTTAAGCCTGTTCTCATACAAAGGCCCAGATATACCAATAGACCCACAAGACCAGGGCTTAGGGGCGTAATAAATTATCGCTGAGGTTTTTTCCCTAACAAAATCTGGAATGATTTGACTTATCGTCAAAGTGCCACGTTGCTCTTCTGCCTGTAGAAAATGTTGCTCTTTTGCCTGTAGAAAGGAATTAAAAATTTTAGTTCTATTTTATTTGATAAAGGGAAAGAAATAGGAGGTATCTGCCTGTGGTTCAGAGGGTGAATATTCAGTGGATCTGTTTTTTTTTAACATCTCAATATTCTGAATAATGGTTCAATTGATCTCATATCTGGGTCTATAAACATACTTTTTGAAGCCTGTGACCCGTTAGGAAATCTTCCTGCCTATTCCCCTCTAGAAGTCTGAGTAATGTTTATTATTTTGTAAACATTGTTGCATTTAAAAAAAAGGAAACAGGAACCTAGGCCTATGATACCAAAAAACAAACAACAACATAAAACATACCTGTGTATTTCCACAGGTATTTTTAATGTTCTTTATTAAGAAGCAAAAGGCAGACGAGTTTCTATAAATTTAAAGTGTACGTTTTGTTACACGTGACAGAAGCTTCTATCTCTACTGATAAAATTGGTGGAGGTGCCAAGCAGTTAGCAACACAAGTAACATCAGAGAAACTTCTTTATTGTAAGCATTAACTATTAAAACTAATAAATAAATTGATAAATCTTGCGTTGAGGTCAAATCTTCGAGCAACTGAAATTCTGCCCCTACCACAAAAAAAATTGAGAAGCCATCAAATATCTGTACCTTGAGCTTATTAATCATTGCTGGCCCATTCTTGCCTAGGTGTTGGAGGGATCCGAGTCTAAGGAAGTCTTTTGATAAGAGAATATACTTCTGTGTTTACAATTGTAACTCTTTTTTGCTAAAAAGAGAAATGTGAAAGAAGTTAATTTGAAATAGTTGAACTTCCTCTTTATAGATGACGCAATCCTGCAACAGTAGACTTGCTCTCCTCTTTGTGTTAAAAGTATAGACCTAATTCAAACAAGTTGTTGCAATCGAGAGGATATACTAGAATTTGAAATATGTGCATAAAGTTTCTGAAAGTAGAAACCGGGTTAAAAAACCGGGTAGAAACCGGGTAAAATTTTCATGGAAATGTGACAATGTTCAACTTGGCTCTGGAATAGTCTTCCTTAGGAAGTTATCCCTAAAAGTTTTGTTGTTGACTCTTTCAAAAGAAGATTCAATACCCATTTACATACCAAGATAAAAGCTAGCGGCAAATCAGATATTTAGCTATCCTTGGAACGGCAAATTTAGGAATAAAAAGTAATAACAAAGGCAGACACTTTTTAACGGAAACTTAGACATGCTCCATCTGGGTCAAACTGAAGTCATCCAATTCTTTTGGTTGTCCAATGTACAAAGAAGTACAAAAGTAACTCCAAGATATCTCTGAACTTTTTTCAAATTAAAGGTTAAATGCTAAAACACCCTTATAACAAAAATACACGCCAGAGACTTCAAAAGTAGAGTTGCTGTTATCTTTGACAAACAAACACGGATGGGAGCAATAATGAAAATAAAACATTTTTAGCAGGAATTTGGGCATATCAATCAATGTTTGAACCAAAACCATGTTAGTAATCGAGATTTTTAGTTTTTATAATTGAAAAATCAAACTGGTCGTATGGATGTTCTAAGTCTTTATAAAAAAAAAAAACACCCAAAAACATGAAAAAAGTGTGTGGCTTCAGTGTAAAAAAGTGATTGGTTTTTGTATTTTATGAAAAATACTTCAGTATGAGTTTAACAGAAATTTAGGCATGTTTAACATTGTCCCAGGAGGAATCGGTTAATCTGTCTGGTTCTTCATTCTCTAAGCACTTCTAATTTTTATCAAATTAAATCTTAACTACCTAAAAACATGGAATAACTGCATGCCTGAAGGATAAAAAAAATGATTGGTTTTTGTATTTCATAATAAAACTTCAGCGTGAGTTTAACAGAAATTTAGGCATGTTGCACAATGTCTGGGATGGAATCAAACATTCTGTTTGGTTCTTCATTCTCTGGGCACTTCTAACTTTTTATCAAAACATGAAAAAAGTGTATGCCTTGAGTGTAAAAAAAAATGATTGGTTTTTGTATTTTATAAAAAAAACTTCAGTGTGAGTTCAACAGAAATTTAGACATGTTGCACATTGTCTCAGATGTTTTTGAGAGAGAGAGACACTTTTTATTATACATACTAGCTGTTGGTGTGGCGCTTTGCGCTACACCAACATCTAGTTGGTGGGGGCGCTTCGCGCCCCCACGCACGCGTAACCCTGTGAGCCAAGCGTTCGTGACTGCTGGATCTAAGCGGGAACCAAGTTCCAAGCACGCACCACAGTCACGGCCAGACCGAAGTCTGAACGAAAGGAGGGAGTAGGCGGAATCATCACATCCTCCAAGTTTCGAAGTGTATACAAATTTACTTCCCCTACTAGTTTGAGCAGTCCCGAAAAACAACATGGGAGATCTCCCTGGAAGTATTGATATGCCAACGAAGATGGAGGTAAAACATAAATATCTTTAATCTTAAGGAGGTCAACAGGAGTGTGTTTAGCCGACTGGAGAATTCTTACCGCTTTCTCATGAAGATGGTGAATAGGAGCAAGTACCGAAGGAAATGTAGTCATCCACACAGGCGAACAGTAACATATATAAGGGTAAATGAGAGAGAAGTATAAAAGACGGAGGATAGGAAAAAGAAACAAACGCTTTAATTTTCAAATGTTCCAAGTCCGCGGGTAATTTTCACTCTTATTATTTGAACATGACACTTAAACGATAAATTTTCATCCAAAAGAACTCCCAGGAATCGCACAAATCGAGCCAGGGGGTGACTTATGGAGCTTTTTGGTGTAGGAAGCTCAGTAATTGTGGGGCAGCTCACACCTTTACGAGAAAAATCCGAAGGTACGACGTTTTCACATTTAGTTTTTTACATTGTGTTTTGCTATATTATCAGAAAAGCACATCTGCAGTTTCTTGGGTACAGCTCAACTTGAAATCTTAATTTTTTTTTTTTTTTGGGGGGGGGGTGTCATTTGGACTCTAAATTTCAAGAGGAGTTAGGCTCCAACCTAAGTGAATGTTTTTGGACTAAAAGCTCCTGTTGGACCTATACTCTATTCACAGTTAGGTAGTCAGGTAAATTTAAAGAAACTGTGTGTTGGCAGGTGATTTAAATAAAGTGCTGGACTTTCCTTGAAGCGCATTTTGGGATCAAGCAAGAAATGTTGGGGGAGCAAGTGGGCCTCGTATCTCGAATTAGATGGCAGATCTCTTAAGATCATATCAAATTTATTGTAAACCGGTTGTTAAATTCGTGTGTAAACGGCGAGTTTGGCAAAAACTGAGCCTGGTATTGAATTACTACAAGAGTAAAGTTTTTAGTGACTTAACCCATTTATGTCTTTTAGAAAACGGAAACTCAGTGAGCTGAAACAAGTAAAACTGCAAAAGGCACTTTCTCAAGTGGAAAATGCTCAAGAAGAAGTCAAAGATGAAAGAAGAAAAGACAAGGTGCAACCCAAGAGAGCATGCACAAAATTGTAAACCCTCTTAATATTCGTCCACTACGTCAGTTATAGATATAATCTTTTAATTTGCCGTAAGCAAAAGAAACTGTCACTTTTTTAGCCCAACAATGATCGTTGATTTCTTTGACTATGACAATGTGTACATTTTTTGGGTTACATTTCTCTGTACATTGGCTAGAAAATAAACAAAGGAAAGTTTAAATGGAGTTCTCCTAATATTGGCTACGGTGAGTCAAGGGGTATTCTGTTGTAAAATATTGCTATACATAAAAGAAAATTACAACGTAATGAATTTGGTCGTGCGATTTTCATGTATACTTTTGTGGGGACTTTTAACGTACAACTGTTCCCCATCACCCACATTTTTTAATTTCTTTTGTTTCCTCGGAAACATAAGTGTGGGTTATTTGAGCTCATTACAAAATTGATTTGGTTTTCTTAACATCAATACTTTTACATAATGGTTCCTTCGTTTGCAGGCTGGATATCCAATAATCTAAGATATAATTGAATTTGATGGTGTTCAGAAAGTTGAATTGAATTGAAATGTATGGTTCCTCCTGTCTTCCTGCAAGGGCTCAGGAGGCTTCTTATACTATAATCACTATACAACTTGGTTTGTATAAGATTTATCTGATTGATATCCTTTAAAAAACTTGCATATCAACTTGAGTCCATCACTGTTCTAGCCTGCTTCACTTAGTGTGTCACTATCCTGTCGAATTCTTTTTTCCATAATAAATTGTCTAATATCCTTCCTCCTGCCTTCCGTTCCCGCACATTCAAATAAAAGATTTTCTACCGTTTCCTCATTTCCAGAAAATGCACATCTCGGATCTTCATTATAAAATGGGCTCTATATGTCTGAATTCCTGCATGGCCGTACCTCAGTCTAAATATCACCCTGGCTTCAGATTTACTTAGCGCTCCATATATTTGCTTTTCGATTCGCCTTTCTTTCTTTTGTATAATTAATATATTTGTTGAGAACGCACGACTGTCCTCGAATGTCCTTATTTTCAATTTCTTTATCGCTTTTCGAATCTGATTAACCATCCTGGGCATAATATTTACAAAACACCTTACTGTGGTGTTCAGAAAAGACAATTAATAATGATTTTTTAAAATCATTTGCCTCTTTCTTTTCTTTTTTTTTTTTCTCTATTATATCTAGATTTTAGAAAAGGAAGAGTCTAAAAGAGCTGTGCTTGAATCAGTCTCTCTGTTTACATAACATGAAATTTTGCCCTTTTGTTGGATTCCGTCATATATATGAGACAATATACACATAAGATATAAGACGTGATATATATTAGATACTAGCTGTTGGTGTGGCGCTTCGTGCCACACCAACGCCTAGTTGGTGGGGGCGCTTCGCGCCAACCAACACCACCCCCCCCCCGCGCGCATAAGTCGTTACCCGCAATATTAGTTACGCGCCACCAGCTAGTATATATATATATATATATATATATATATATATATATATATATATATATATATATATATAGTTGTCTGTGTGTGTGTGTGTCGAGTGACGTCATGTTTGTGTGTCGACTGACGTCATTATAAGGATTGAGCTGTATGCGTCATGAAGTTGTTTGTCGACTGACGTCGTGTTTGTCAACTGATGAAATTACATACCGGGACACAGGGAATATAAATGACGACCGGGAACCTCAAAGAGTAATTACAGACTGGGACACCCGGACACAAATCACGACCAGGACACAGGGAATATAAATGACGACCGGGACACAGGGACAATAATATATATTGAACTCTTTCGAATGACTCCGTTTCTAAAAAGTTTTCAAACTTCATACTAAGAAGTTAGTACCAGGAGAGGTCACGGGCCCGCTTCATTAGCTCCATCATATATAGCACAGTTGTGAGAAAATCCACTAATCAGGACACATTCACGGGTAGCAAAGGAGCATACTTGAGCTGAGAGACAAAAGAAGCTACGGAGCCAACGTGAAGTGCCTTCTGGCAGGGACCACTCTAATTACTTTGTCTAAATTTTTGGGTTGTCAAAACCCAGCTAAAAGCTGGAAATTGTCACATCCACACAGAAAGTGAATTTACATTTTGGCTCTATTCATCTTCCTCACAATACCTTTGCATAGGCTTTAAAATACTGGACCAATCAATTCGTGTCTTCGAGTCTCAAGAAAAATAAAGAGAGAAGAAAACAACCAGAAAATTCCCAGGGTAGAAAATCATTCTAATCCTAAATGGAGAATTGCGACCCTGAGAACTAAAAAAATAACACTGTTTTAATAACAGGAATAGAAATCCCTAGTGTGGAGATTCTGTTTAAAACAATTCACTTTCTAGTGTGTATGGGCTAGAACTCAGCAATGAATTTAGTTCTACTAGAGATGCGAAATTCAAAGTTTATGTCAATCATATGGAAAAAGTAAAGCACTATGAGAAACAGTAAATATTGTGCGACTTATATAAAAGAAGTAATAATCAGGATAGTCGTCTCATCAGGATTAGAAAAAAAAACATTTTAAAATAATAAAAGAGATAAATTGACGCATAATTCATTTATTCTACTAAAAATTTTGAAAATATTACTTTCAATCTATCTAACTACCACTGCGAAAATAAGATACTAGCTAAAAGATAAACAAAATCACGAAGAAAATGGGAGTAACTCAAAACCAGATATATCTGAATCACTCAAATCTAAAGATAAACTTCTCATATTTTGTACTTCTTGGGAAGACGATGGATCTTCAGTAAAATAAAACATCGGAGAAATGCGTCCTTGACTGTCAGTTATATTTACGACCTGAAAAAGAAAACTAGCAATGGAAACTACAGAACAAACATTTTTTTTTTAGTTTTACAACAGTTGCAGATTAGAAAAAAATAGTAACTTATGTACACCCTCAAAATTTTCACCAACAATAGCAAGTCTAATAACACGAGTACTAGTACACGAGGTAGCAGGTCATTTGAAGTTTCACATCGTTTCAGTTCCTGATTATTCCTTACTAATCGTCTGTGTGGGATTTCTTGTAACCATCCAATGAAAGTCATCTTCTAAAATTTTTGCTTACGAAAAGCTCTATTTTTACATCTATGATTGTGCAATAATGGAACTCAAATAAGGTTGGAATTCAACAACATTTAATAGAAATGAAGTTTACAATGGTATTCAATGAGGCGGTTTACTTATTTTTGAGGGAAACCAAAGATGGTTGAGGGTCGACACCCCCACTCAAATTGTTATCGTTGAAGAAGAAATTCCCGATCCTTTCGCCTCACATTTCTTGACCATGGTGCCCTGAATAAAAAACAAATGACCATGGATTGTCAGTTAAATTGACATGTACTGACGTTTCTTCGTAGGTTTTGATAATTTTGTTTTCAGTAAAGCTCAAATTCTGTTCTGGTCTTGAGAAGGCACAGAGGTTATCAGTCCTACTCATGTTAATTTTTGCTCGTTTTGAGTTCGAATCGACTATTTATTGTGATTTATTTTCGTTTTATTTATTTGTTGATAGTGATTTGTGGTACTGTTCTGCTTGGAAGATTATTTGACTTTATTTTTTCTCATTCTTGGCTTAATGGAGCTCTTTTCTTTTTTTTGAAAAACTTGTCTCGTAGAAAAGGTTTTTTAAACTAATTTCTGTTCGTTTTTTATTGACATAGTCTTTTTCATAGAAAAAAATTTTCTACATCTTTTCAGTTTTCTTCTATAAAAATCCATAGTATGGGTTGCTATTTGTATGTTGAAGAAACTTTTTCAACAATTTTTAATCCTGACACAAAGTGTATTTTTTAATTTAATTTTATAGCTTCTGAAGTTGACCTGAAAGAGAACATGTTATTATCATTCCCAAAATTTTCTATATATCCTCTTTGACAACCTGGATACACTTACACTATTTTTATTTGTTTAAATCGTAAGAGCAAAAGTAGTAACAGTAGTATCCCCAAAAGTTTCAACTTAATACCCCCAGTCGTTCTCCATATGTTGCTGTGGTGTCTTATTGGCAACCATAAACTAAATGCCTTTAATTTTTTTTTTAAGGCAACACGTAGTTTTAAAGCATAAATGGGCCAATTGCATAATTGTGGGGCGTTGGCATGCCTTATATCCCCAAAGACATAGTTACTGGACCGCTTTACTATGTTGAACAAAATGTCTATCTCAAAATTTTGACTGGATACGTTGGAAACTAATGGGCTTGAGAGAAGGGATGCTTACCCTCCAATCTCTTGTTGCTCTTACAAAGGGCACCAGACATTCGAGTTGTAAGTGGAGTGCAAGGGCGAAGACTCCCCTTTCGCATATCTAGTAAAAATATTTAGAACAAGTAAAAACAAAGTGAAAAGATTTGAAATGTATTTGTTTTCAGCAAAATGCAAATTGTGTTCTGGTCTTGAGAGGACATGGGGCTCGTCAGCCCTACTCATGTTAATTTTTGCTCGTTGTGAGTTTGACTCGGTTATTTACAGCATGATTTAAATACAAAAATACGTTTAAAATGTTTAATTTTTTAACTTCAATAAATTCAAAAATCTTTTATTTTAATGAATATATATATATATATATATATATATATATATATATATATATATATATATATATATATATATATATATATATATATATATATATATATCAGTATATGTATGCTAAACTGATAACCCATAGCCATTTTTTTTACAGTAAAGTGTAGATTATGTTCCTGTCTTAAAAAGGTATGGGGGTTGTCAAAAACATAATTTCCAGACCTTTCAACTACACTAAACAAAACGGCTATCCCAAAATTTTGATTAGTTGTGTTTTGGGAATCGATGGACATTGGGTGGGGGGGGGGCTTGTTGCCCTCAGCACACTTTTGGCGAATAAAAAGGGCACTAGCCCTTTCAAATTCCAATCGAATGAGTCTTTTTCGAAGTTTCTACAAAAGCAAAAGACCATCTTAAAATTTCTATTCTTCGATCATTATGAACCTTAAAAAAGGCAAAATAACTTCTGAGTACCAATGCAACGATCCCCCTCCAAAGTTTATCCAATAACTCTTTCTATATATACCTTATATGACCCCAGGGCATAACTGGACTTGCCCTGAGGGCTGTGGGGGGTGTCATCCTAAAAGACACAATTTCCGGTCCTTTCAATTACGTTGAACGAAATGGCTATCTCAAAATTTTGATTGGATGTGTTTGGGGTAATGGTGGGCGAGGGTAGGGGTTAGTTGCCCTCCAATCCCTTTAGACTATTAAAAAGGACACTGGCCCTTTCAACTTCCAACTGAATTATATGTTTTCCAAGTTTCTACGACAACAAATGACCATCTTAAAATTTCTATCAGATGCACTTCAGGAAAATACGAGGTGTGGCGGGTGATATCCACCCTTCGATCACTCTGAATCTTTAGAAGGTCACTAGAACTTCAGATAACGAAACCAATGAGCCATCTCCGAAGTTTATACGTTCACCCTTTCTATATATGCCTTATATGCCCCCAGAGCATGATTGGCAACTCTTGCCCTGAAGGCTGTGGGGGGTTGTCATCCTCAAACACATAATTTTCGGACCTTTCAATTACGTTGAAAAAAAAATGGCTATCCCAAAAATTTTATTTTATGTGTTTTGGGAAATAGTGTGCGCGGGAGGGGGGTTAGCTGCCCTCCCATCACTTCGATTATTAAAAGGGTCCTGGCCTTTTCAATTTCCAATCGAATGAGCCCTTTTCGAAGTTTCTACGACAGCAAATAGCCATCTCAGCAGTGGGGGGGACCCCCCTCCGATCACTCTGAACCTTAAAAAGAGCACTAGAACTTATGATTACCAATCCAATATGCCCCCTACAAAGGTTATACGATCACCCTTTCTACATATACCTTATATGCCTCAAGGTCATATAACTTACAACACTTGCCCTGAGGGCTGTGATGGGTTTTCGTCCTCAGAGACATAATTTCCAGACCTTCGATTACGTTAAACAAAATGGCTATCTGAATTTTTTATTGGATGTGTTCGGGGAAATGGAGGGCCTGGGAGATGGTTAGTTGTCCTCTCATCACTTTCAACTATTAAAAAGGGACTGGCTCATTCAATTTCCAACCGAATGAGCTGTTTTCGAAATTTTTGTGACAATAAATGAATGTCTGCCCTCTCAGATATTGAGTCTTTATAATTGAGTCAGATATTTATGTCTTTATAAATGAATAAAGACAGATTTTTAGGTAAAAAGTATCTGGGCGACCTTCTCCATTTCCTAGTATAGGTCTTTCTCTCTGGGTATTTCCACCAGCGCCATCTTTTTTCTCATATAGATTGGCACGACTTGTATTTAAATAATTTCATATAGCACCATCTTTGTTGCCATATCATTAAGGTGCACCTGATTTTACTGGGAACAGGCAGAAGAGGGGAAGGAACCCTCCACAAACACCGTACTGCACCTGCCAGTATTCAGTTACCCGCAAGTTGAGAGAAATATGTGAGGAGGTCCTTACACTTCCCTTGTTCTTTTGTGATTTTGAATTTACTTGCGTGATTTGTCGGTGATGGCAATTTATCGGTATATATATTCGCCAGGATTAAACTTCGTTGAAACATACTTAAGGCATCAGGATATTACGAAAGATTCAATAATCAGCTCTGGTGTCAAGTTCATAACTCGTGACCAAATTTGCGAAGCCGTGATGAACTGTACATCACATCACAATAATATTGTGAATACATATAATGAAAATTTTTAGAAAGAAGGTCTTAAATTGGCCGTAATGTGATGTTCAACATATGAAAACTCTACTCAAGAATAGTGAATTTAAAATCAAGTTTAGGATATGGAAAATCTCTGAAATCCACCGTATCCAGCAGGATAGGATCCCACCCATGACAGTCCACATAAATGAGTGTGTCATAAGGAATAATGATTGACCAGCGCAAAGCTGCTCTACCGCAGACTTCCGAATGGCCCCCATTCCTGGTACCTGTAAAACTACTCAATCCCGTGTTCATTAGTGGTCTAGAACCGGAAAAGACTGAGTCTTGTTCTAATCAAAAACAGTTTATCGGGGAGTCTGGCCTAGTGACATATATCAAAATGGACTCTGGTTAAGCCCTAAGAGAGTCGTTATCTAAGATGCCTGACATTAAAATGAAATGCCAGAGAGAAAACTTCATAGCTGTTGCAAAATCCGTCCCACAAGGTACTACCCCAGAAGAGATAATAGCAGGTAACCCCCCTTTCACAGAAGCTAAAAGACATGACACTTCACAGACAGTTCGACTTGTTTTTGCAGATGCTTCGTCACGTGATAGGCCTATGCAGCAAGGTATCTATGTTGATTACATTCATTTCAAAGTAACGACGTTCAGAGAAATCCCGAAAAGGTGCTGCAGCTGCCAGTCTTTCGAACATCTGGCTCGAGACTGCAGCAATCAACCCTACTGCCCCGTTGTGCAGGGCCCCATGAATCGACAAAGGAAACACATTGTCAATCGAACAGTGTCAAGTGTATCCACTGTCTCAACGGGAAGAACAATCACCCAAGCTATAGCCTGATCTGCCCAGCCGTTACAAAAGCCATGAACAAAACGTGTCAACTCCAGAAATGAACAATCCACAGGTCTTTTGCCGAAACATATACGGACACAAAGCTGTGAAAATAGGCTGCCTTAATGGAATTTAATACGATTCTAATGAAATTCGTGTGCAAGAGCACCTACTTACCGAGGACAATTTTGCTTTGTCCAGTCCTTTCCACGCAAATCGGTTTTCATACATGAAGCAAAACAACAACTTACGGGTGGAAGACCTAGTGGCGGCACTGCTATTATAGTCGATGGTCAGATACCCTGTAAGCTGTAAGACTCATGCGACTTCTACACTTCTGTGGAACTTCTTGAACCAAGCAACTTTTTCCTCATCAATGCATATCTTCCAACAAACCTGAATAACGATCGTTCTCAGAAACGCTATGCCGAAGCGCGTAGCCGTTTAAGCAGACTCTTGTGTAGAATCGGCAACAGACGCTTTTTGATTTGTGGAGACTTGCAGTGCAACCCCTGCTTACCTGGTAAACTAAAAGACATCCTTCTATCAGCACTCCCTGATGGGATATCCTTTCGCAACAAAAATCACCAGTTTACATATATACACAATAGTGGCTCTACGAGTAATATTGAACATGTGATAACAAACTTTCAATTCATGAAAAATATAAGCGTTGACTCCGACCATACCTGTAGCTACCATTTACGTTCTATCTTTTAGTGTCACTTTTCAATCTACTGCCAACCACGCAATCAAAGAACACTTTATCAAAACTGAGTGGGAAAAAATTGACACGGCACTGTATCAACATACTTTTGACGAAATTTTGAGAAAAGTTAAAGTGTCCTACAAGCTACTAGTGGACACAGTGTCCAAGATTCAGTCGCTTTAAACATGTAATGTGAAGAAATTTGCCACGCCATAAAAACCGCAGAAAAGCTAGCCGTACCCTGTCGTAACGTCCGTTTTGGTTCTCAAAACCAGGTTGGGACAAGTGTCCCGTGGTCAAACAAGCAAAAAACCGTGCTAAGTTGTAGTACAATATCTGAAATGAATCCGATAAGCCCGGATCTAGAGTGATCTCTCAACTATTTCGGAGCACGAAGAAGGACCACCTAAATCTAACAGAAAAACTGAAAAGCGAAAAAGCTGATAAGATTTCAGAGCGAGCCTTAAAAACCCAAAAGTGATATGTAAGTTCTTCAAGAGATCCCAGACCAGTGTAAACACGTGTTCACCTGACATTCCGGAAGAGAAGTGTTTAAAGACTATTAAAGTACAAAATCAAGACTATTAAAAGTACAAAATACCTTTGTGATATTCTAATCAGCTGCAGCAAAAAAAGAGTTTATAAATCAAGACGCGGAAAGGCACCTGGTCTCGATGGTATTTGTCCGGACAAACTAAGGCAAGGCATAGTATGACATCCAGATGTGTGTCGATTGCGGTATGGTTCCCTGCTCATTTTGTGCTTGTGTTCTGTTTAATATCCCCCAGAAAAGGGCAAAATCAAAATTAATGTACAGGATATAGACCAATTACCGTTTCAACTGTTTTCAGTAAAGTCTTCGAGCTACTTCTCCTTCCAGAAATCTCGGGGAAGTGTATATTAGATCTGGATTCCACCGAAACCCGAGTTGCTCGTTTGTACATAAGTTTTTAAAGAAAGCTATTGACAAGCCCCACAGAATGGGATCCTCCTTCTTTATGTGCAGCGTAGACATCTCAAATGCATTCGATTCAGGTGTGCAGTCTCAGGTATTCCTGAAATTACTCGAGTTTGGTGTGAATACTCATGTCATAGTACTTTATCTTTCTGGTACTCAAGTAGTTTTGTGAAAGTTAAACTGACAGGGGGTCACCTGAGCAGACCGATTAGACTTGTTCGAGGTCTTCGTCAAGGATCTGTATTAAACCCATTCTGTTTAATACCTTGACATTTGGAATAACAAAATGCTTTCGTATGCAGACGTCCTGCTGATGTTAAGCTGCAACCTTACTTCTTTACAAGAAAACATTGACCACCTAATAACTAGCTTCAAAAGTATCGGTCTAAGGGTCAACGCACTAAAGACGGAGTCTGTGAAATTTTGTCCTTCGGCAAGCAAGCAGCTAAACAGTAGACCAGATGTGACAGTTGAACAGATGAAAATTTTCCATGAACAGGTGAAAATACCTGGAAATAACTTAGTCATTATGTCAGAAGTACTCGTTTACTAATAATCGAAAAAATTACCAAGAGTATTCGTTTAAGTTACGGGAAGCTTGTCTCTCTGAAATTTAGCATAAACAGGAAGATTCTTGCAAAGCTTTGTGCAGCGGCTAATCTCCCTCACCTGGTTTAGAGTAAAACTCCGATCTGTATACCACAAATAAAAGTTTTTGCTTCGATACCCACTCTGCGAGAGAAACACATTCGTTCTAAGATCTCAAAATCTTGTGGACACAACTGTCGTTGTGCCGTCTACTGAAATAAGTGAAGAAAAAAGGCGTTCGAAACATTGTTCGACTTTTTGCCTGATCTATGAGTGCGAATGAAGAAATTATTACTTGATTTTGTTCTTTGATGATGAGTGTTCTTTTTTTCCTTCTCTTCTTTTGCTTTACTTCGCTTTTCTCTTTTTTTTTTGTATGAGCCAGGCAAAAATAAAATTATAATTATTATTATCATTTTTATAAAGGGCACTAGAACTTAGTGATCGGATTAGTGATCTAATGAGCCCCTTCCAAATTTTATACGATCCCCCTTTCTATGTATGCCTTATATGCCCCCATGGCATAACTTGCAACCCTTCCCCTGAGGGTTCGGGAGGAGGAGGTGTTGCCATCCTCAAAGACTAAATTTTCGGACCTTTTAATTATGTTTGACAAAATGGCTATCTAAAAATTAAGATTGGATGAGTTTGGGGAAATTGTGGACGTAAGAGGGGAGTTAGTTGTCCCCCAATCACTTTTGACTATTAAAAATGGCAGTGGCCCTGTCAATTTCCAATCAAACGAGCTCTTTTCAAAGTTTCAAAGACAACAAAAGGAAATCTCAAATTTCTATCAGATGCATTTCGGGAAAATATGTAATGGGGAGGGGGGAGGCATCCAACTTCTGATTATAAATCGAACAGGGCCCCTGTGAAGTTTATACGATCACCATTTCTATATAAACCTTATTTGCCCTCAGGGCATAGCTTACAACCCTTGCACTGAGTGCTGTAGGAAGGTTGTCATCCTTAAATACATAATTTCCAGAGGGGGTTAGTTTTCCTCCAATAACTTTCGACTATTGAAATGGGCACTAGCTCTTTCAATTACCAATTGAATGAGCCTTTTTAAAACGACAACCAATGGTCATCTCAAAATTTGTATCAGATACATTTCAGGAAAAATACGAGGTGTGGGGGGTATCCACCTCTGATCACTCTGAATCTTAAAGAAGGCACTAAAAACCTTGATTACCAATCCAATATGCCCCCAGGGCATAACTTACAACCCTTGTCCTGAGGGCCGCTGGGGTGAGGAGGGTTGCCATCCTCAAAGACATAATTTCAACTATGTTGAACAAAATGGCTATCTCAAAATTTTGATTGAATGTGTTTGGGGAAATGGTGGGCGCGGGAAGGGGGTTAGCTGCCCTCCAATCAATTTCAACTATTTAAAACGGTACTAACCATTTCAATTCCCGATCGAATGTACCCTTTTTGAAGTTTCTGCGACATCTCCTTCGATACGAAGTGCCCTGGTCTAAAAAAAGATTATGCCCACATCGCTCTTTACTTAGGCAGTACTATTGCGCTGCCCATAAAATGGAGTCGGCTTCTCTGCTTGCTTATGACCGTTCTTCTAATCCATAATAAGCCAAATTGGAAGCAAGTGAAGTCCGAAGTTTATTTCTATGTTTTTTCCTCGCTGTTGTCAAGCCTGAAAGTGCCTTTTCACCTTTTACAAACCTCAGTGAGGTTAACGACAGCAAAGATTGATGTAAATTGTTACTAATACCGACTCGTGCATTATTTGAAGTCTGTTCCTTCAGCCTCAGTTCCTGTTGAGCCTGTTAGAATCGCCACCAGAAAGTCGTTGTAGAACGTAATCCTTGGAGTGAAAAAAGCTAAACAACGCGTGAAGTCTTGGCTATGCCTTTGGTTTGGTAGTGACCGGTCCTAGTCTGGCGGAGTATTTAAAATTAAACAAAATTCGGAATATTTTGAAAATATGGGAAACTAGAGTTAAAGGAAAAGATACAGAGGGAAATGAAAAAGTTGAATAACTACGACGTGAAAAAAAATTGATTTTCTGAGGAACAATCTGTGACACTACAAAAAGGATTTAAAAAAAAATACTAAGGCCACACATGCTGATAATATGGTAAATGAGTTTCTCAAATATGGTAGCTATGAGGTTAGAAATAAGTTACAGGAAAAAAAGGAATATGATCTTTGAAAAGGGGGAAGCACCTAGCAAATTTTAGAAAAACCTTAATCAAATCCCTGGATAAGAAAGGTGATAAGAGTGACTGTTATAATTATAGAGGCATTATAGTTATAGAGGGTATATCATTATAGAGGGTTTCTGTAGGTAGTAAAAGTATGATGATACTTTTTAGACTTAGAAATACTGTAGACAAAGTCTTACGAGAAGAACAGCCAAGTCTTAGGAAGGATAAAGGATCAAACACTTTTAACCCTCAGTTTCATAGATAATGAGTAAGCGTTCGAATCAGCAGACAGAAGAACTTAAGCAAAGGTCTTAAGCAGACAAATACATAAAAGCTATTAATGCTGTGTACGAGAATAACACTGCTGAGGTCATGGTAGGAAATGAGATTAGTACCTGTTTTTGTATTAAATTAGGGGTTAAGCAGGATTGTGTTCTATCCCCATTTATATGAACCATTTTGATGTACTTGTCTTTAAGTAATAATTAAGTATTAAGTGTATTAAGTATTAAGTAATTAATTAAGTAATAATTTCTTCATTCGCACTCATAGATCAGGCAAAAAGTCGAACAATGTTTCGAACGCCTTTTTTCTTCACTTATTTCAGTAGACGGCACAACGACAATTGTGTCCACAAGATTTTGAGATCTTAGAACGAATGTGTTTCTCTCGCAGAGTGGGTATCGAAGCAAAAACTTTTATTTGTGGTATACAGATCGGAGTTTTACTCTAAACCAGGTGAGGGAGATTAGCCGCTGCACAAAGCTTTGCAAGAATCTTCCTGTTTATGCTAAATTTCAGAGAGACAAGCTTCCCGTAACTTAAACAAATACTCTAGGTAATTTTCTCGATTATTAGTAAACGAAAACTTCTGACATAATGACTTTAAGTTATTTCCAGGTACTTTCATCTGTTCATGGAAAATTTTCATCTGTTCAACTGTCACATATGTAGGTCTACTGTTTAGCTGCTTGCTTGCCGAAGGACAAAATTTCACAGACTCCGTCTTTAGTGCTTTGACCCTTAGACCGATACTTTTGTAGCTAGTTATTAGGTGGTCAATGTTTTCTTGTAAAGAAGTAAGGTTGCAGCTTAACATCAGCAGGTCGTCTGCATACGAAAGCATTTTGTTATTCCAAATGTCAAGGTATTAAACAGAATGGGTTGAATACAGATCCTTGACGAAGACCTCGAACAAGTCTAATCGGTCTGCTCAGGTGACCCCCTGTCAGTTTAACTTTCACAAAACTACTTGAATACCAGAAAGATAAAAGTACTACGACATGAGTATTCACACCACACTCGAGTAATTTCAGGAACACTTGAGACTGTACATTTGAATCGAATGCATTTGAGATGTCTATGCTGCACATAAAGAAGGAGGATCCCATTCTGTGGGGCTTGTCAATAGCTTTCTTAAAAAACTTATGTATAAACGCGCAACTCAGGTTTCGGTAGAATTAATCTATCGGTAGATCTAGTCTACACTTCCCCGAAATTTCTGGAAGGAGAAGTAGCTCGAAGACTTTACTGAGAACACTTGAAACGGTAATTGGTCTATATCCTGTAGACTAATTTTGATTTTGCCCTTTTTTGGGGGATATTAAACAGAACATAAGCACAAAATGAGCAGGGGACCATACCGCAATCGACACACATCTGGATGTCATACTATGCCATGCCTTAGGTTGTTCGGACAAATACCATCGAGACCAGGTGCCTTTCCGCGTCTTGATTTATAAACTCTTTTTTGCTGCAGCTGATTAGAATATCACAAAGGTATTTTGTACTTTTAATAGTCTTGATTTTGTACTTTAATAGTCTTTAACCACTTCTCTTCCGGAATGTCAGGTGAACACGTGTTTACACTGGTCTGGGATCTCTTGAAGAACTTCCATATCACTTTTGGGTTTTTAAGGCTCGCTCTGAAATCTTATCAGCTTTTTCGCTTTTCAGTTTTTCTGTTAGATTTAGGTGGTCCTTCTTTATGCTCCGAAATAGTTGAGAGATCACTCTAGATCCAGGCTTATCGGATTCATTTCAGATATTGTACTACAACTTGGCACGGTTTTTTGCTTGTTTGACCAGGGGACACTTGTCCCAACCTGGTTTTGAGAACCAAAACGGACGTTACGACAGGGTACGGTTAGCTTTTCTGCGGTTTTTATGGCGTGGCAAATTTCTTCACAATATATGTTTAAAGCGACTGAATCTTGGACACTGTGTCCACTAGTAGCTGGTAGGGCACTTTAACTTTTCTCAAAATTTCGTAAAAAGTATGTTGGTACAGTACCGTGTCAATTTTTTCCCACTCAATTTTGATAAAGTGTTCTTTGATTGCGTGGTTGGCAGTAGATTGAAAAGTGACACTAAAAGATAGAACGCAAATGGTAGCTACAGGTATGGTCGGAGTCAACGCTTATATTTTTCATGAATTGAAAGTTTGTTATCACATGTTCAATATTACTCGTAGAGCCACTATTGTGTATATATGTAAACTGGTGATCTTTGTCGCGAAAGGATATCCCATCAGGGAGTGCTGATAGAAGGATGTCTTTTAGTTTACCAGATAAGCAGGGGTTGCACTGTAAGTCTCCACAAATCAAAAAGCGTCTGTTGCCGATTCTACACAAGAGTCTGCTTAAACGGCTACGCGCTTCGGCATAGCGTTTCTGAGAACGATCGCTATTCAGGTTTGTTGGAAGATATGAATTGATGAGGAAAAAGTTGCTTGGTTCAACAAATTCCACAGAAGTGTAGAAGTCGCATGAGTCGTACAGCTTACAGGGGATCTGACCATCGACTATAATAGCAGTGCCACCGCTAGGTCTTCCACCCGTAAGTTGTTGTTTTGCTTCATGTATGAAAACCGATTTGCGTGGAAAGGAGAGGACAAAGCAAAATTGTCCTCGGTAAGTAGGTGCTCTTGCACACGAATTTCATTATAATCGTATTAAATTCCATTAAGGTAGCCTATTTTCTCAGCGTTGTGTCCGTATATGTTTCGGCAAAAGACCTATGGATTGTTCATTTCTGGGATTGACACGCTTTGTTCATGGCTTTTGTAACGGCTGGGCGGATCAGGCTAAAGCTTGGGTGATTGTTCTTCCCGTTGAGACAGAGGATACACTTGACACTGTTCGATTGACAATGTGTTTCCTTTGTCGATTCATGGGGCCCTGCACAACGGGGCAGTAGGGTTGATTGCTGAAGAGCCAGATGTTCGGAAGACTGGCACCTGCAGCACCTTTTCGGGATTTCTCTGAACGTCGTTACTTTGAAATGAATGTATTCAACATAGATACCTTGCTGCATATGCCTATCACGTGACGAAGCATCTACAAAAACAAGTCGAACTGTCTGTGAAGTGTCATATCTTTTAGCTTCTGTGAAAGGGGGGTTACCTGCTATTATCTCTTCTTGGGTAGTACCTGGTCGGACGGATTTTGCAACAGCCATGAAGTTTTCTCTCTGGTATTTCACTTTAATGTCAGGCATCTTAGATAACGACTCTCTTAGGGCTTAACCAGAGTCCATTTTGATATACGCCACTAGGCCAGACTCCCCGATAAACTGTTTTCGATTAGAACAAGACTAAGTCTTTTCCGGTTCTAGACCACTAATGAACACGGGATTGAGTGGTTTTACAGGTACCAGGAGTGGGGGGCCATTCAGAAGTCTGCGGTAGAGCAGCTTTGCACTGGTCAATCATTATTTCTAGCTTTATGACACACTCAATTATGTGGACTGTCATGGGTGGGATCCTATCCTGCTGGATACGGTGGATTTCAGAGATTTTCCATATCCTAAACTTGATTTTAAATTCACTATTCTTGAGTAGAGTTTTCATATCATACATATTGCTGAACATCACATTATTTAAGACCTTCTTTCTTTCTAAAAATTTTCATTATATGTATTCACAATATTATTCAGCTCATCACGGCTTCACGAATTTGCTCACGAGTAATGAACTTGACACCAGTGCTGATTACTGAATCTTTCGTAATATCCTGATGCCTTAAGCATGTTTCAACGAAGTTGAGTCCTGGCGAATATATATACCGATAAATTGCCATCACCGACAAATCACGCAAGTAAATCCAAAATCACAAAAGAACAAGGAAGTGTAAGGACCTCCTCACATATTTCCCTCAACTTGCGGGTAACTGAATACTGGCAGGTGCAGTACGGCGTTTGTGGAGGGTTCCTTCCCCTCTTCTGCCTGTTCCCGTTAAAATCAGGTGCACCTTAATGATATGGCAACAAAGATGGTGCTATATGAAATTATTTAAATACAAGTCATGCCAATCTATATGAGAAAAAAGATGGCGCTGGTGGAAATACCCAGAGAGAAAGACCTATACTAGGAAATGGAGAAGGTCGCTCAGATACTTCTTACCTAAAAATCTGTCTTTATTCATTTATAAAGACATAAATATCTGACTCAATTATAAAGACTCAATATCTGAGAGGGCAGACATTCATTTATTGTCACAAAAACTTCGAAAACAGCTCATTCGGTTGGAAATTGAATGAGCCAGTCCCTTTTTAATAGTTGAAAGTGATGAGAGGGCAACTAACCCCCTCCCAGGCCCTCCATTTCCCCAAACACATCCAGTAAAAATTTCAGATAGCCATTTTGTTTAACGTAATTATTCAATCTCAGATTATGTCTCTGAGGATGAAAACCCATCACAGCCCTCAGGGCAAGTGTTGTAAGTTATATGACCTTGAGGCATATAAGGTATATGTAGAAAGGGTGATCGTATAACCTTTGTAGGGGGCAAATTGGATTGGTAATCATAAGTTCTAGTGCTCTTTTTAAGGTTCAGAGTGATCGGAGGTGGGTCCCTCCACACCTGAGATGGCCATTTGCTGTCGTAGAAACTTCGAAAAGGGCTCATTCGATTGGAAATTGAAAATGCCAGGGCCCTTTTAATATTCGAAAGTGATGGGAGGGCAGCTAACCCCCCTCCCGCGCACACCATTTCCCAAAACACATAAAATAACATTTTTGGGATATCCATTTTTTTTTCAACATAATTGAAAGGTCCGAAAATTATGTCTTTGAGGATGACAACCCCCCCACAGCCCTCAGGGCGAGAGTTGCCAGTTATGCTCTGGGGGCATATAAGGCATATATAGAAAGGGTGAACGTATAAACTTCGGAGATGGCTCATTGGTTTCGTAATCTGAAGTTCTAGTGACCTTCTAAAGATTCAACCTATTACCCCAGAATAGCTATATACCCATGTCCACAAGTACAATACTACAATAGAGAGACAGCCCATAAAAGGTAACATAGCTAGGTAGAGTTTATTCGATCCATCAAAACAAACAAAACCCAGAACGTTAACACGTTAATCACAGTGAAGTGCAATACTATGTCGTTTACTAGACTTAATTCCCTCGAAGAGTTCCCCCTTATGAAAGACGCCCTACAGTGCTCTTTGTAGTTCCAGAACTTGTTCAGAAAAGTCGTGAATAGTTCATACTAACGCCATTGCAAGCCTGAACAATAATGACTTTCCTTCCGGGAGTACGCAGGGAGAAAGGGCAGTTTATTAGTATTAGGGTAGTGGAAAATATTTTTAATGAACATTGTTACTTTTTTTTTATTTATATATAGTATTGATATGTGGCCGTAGCTCCAAGTAAATCACTAATCTTCGGTTCTGTAAACAAACCACGTAACGCTATAAAACGGGTATCTGAAAACTGAAGGCAATCGAGCATTTCACAATATACAGATTTTATAGGTAGTAGCTTAAGGGAACGAATTTCATATACGTTTTCATATACAATCCTGCGTTTGGAATATCAGTCCTGCGTATCATCCTCCATTGCACTTCCTGGCTGAAGGGCCTTGAGACGGAGATCACCACCGCCGGTTCGGACCTTAAGGGTCTAGTGCTGCATCCTACCTTTTTACCTTTTTTTGGATATGGCAGTTTGTCAAATTATAATGTTTACTGATTATAGAAAAATCACGTACCCGTTCTACTAATTCCTTAAAACCTTGGAATTCGTTAAAACTGTTGAAACGAAATCCCAAGCACATGGACGGATCAATACGACGAAATGGCATCTTCTTTGGAATCCTACAATGAAACGATTCTAGTGGAAAATCTGGGGTATGAACATCCACAGCAGGTTGGCAAAAATGAGGATCAAAATATATCAGACTATCATCTAAAATGAATTCAAAATTAATTGAAGGACAGCAAAAACAAATGATAAAACAAATAAATAAACAATAAATAACAATATAAATAGAAAGTTTTGAAGGACTAACAATCATAGCAAGTTGACAGAAATGGACCCAGTCTTAGATAATATCGAAGACCATACTGCCTTTCTATGAAGATAAATAACAGTTCGAATAGGGACTAATCGTTTTATTAGATATTTCTATTACAAGTGCAGTGATCGTCTCCAGCAGAAATACTGTGTTTCTGTTGATGACAATCACCACATATGATCGAAATATCCAGCATATTTTTTATTATTTTTTCAATGTCTTATAAAAGGATTTATCCATATTCGAAATACTATTTATTGACCCACTCTTAAATGTTAGCATTGTCCACGCTGATTATCTTCTCGTAAGCAATGTAGTTTTATCATTCCAGCGATACAAAAGATGAAGATCGACGGCCTTTCAAGCTTCTGTTTTTTCAATACACCGAAACAACAGGATTGCTGTGTTCTCCAACACACTGAAATAACAGGGTTGTTATGTTCTTCCAATAGACTTCAGTGTCTCTCACTACACTGAAGAAGCAACAACCAAGTTTTTGTTTTCAAGACTATGCAGCATTCCTTTTAAGGAATCTAACACACAGAACTGCCTTCTAGATTACTTGGATTTATCACATCTTTGTAACAGTTGTTTTGCTAAAAAAGATATACCTTTCGTAAAGCTAAAAGTATTTAAATGCAAAATCAGTTGAGCCTAATAAGACATGGATTTGAAGTAAAATAATCTGACATATTAGGGTAAAATAATGGTATATATCGTATATCCAAACTTTGGATAAGTGTTATTTTCTACCTTATATTCAAACAGATTTATTAATGTTTACTTATCTCCTTCCTTCTCTCTTTTCCTTTTCACAAAATATTTCATGTTCAACCAGAAAAATTTCAAATAGTTTATCTGCTTACTTACGGTAGACTTATGCATCTGATGCTTGCATTCTTATGGTGAAAATGGATTTCACGATAAAACAAAAAATACAAATATCATGCTTCAATCTTATCTTGCAGTACAAAAAGTTCAGTATAAGACAGAGCAATGTCATTTAAATTAAAATGTTCCTCTAAAACATACCTCAGCTATCCCTGGCTCTTGACACTCCTAGAAATCTTCTAGTGTTTCTGATAGAGCTTGTAGTGCATCCCTTTGCTAGGCTTCACTTTTACGAAAATCATTGGACAATAAAGTGAAATCCTATTTTTCTGCTTTCATTGCCATTTCGTCTGCCTCTCTGCTTCTTCTCACTACTTTTCATCATTCTTCTCTGTTTTGCTATGACATTTTCTAGCTCTTTGTGGTGCTCCTTTCCTTTCTTCTCATTTTCAGTTTGCTTTTTATTCTTTTTTTTCGTCCTCAAGATATTGGATATACCTCATTCCTGCTCCTTTGCAGTGTTGCATTAAGTCTTTTGGCAGGATTTCGTAGACTACAAGCTTAGAAATTGCTTCTTAGACTAGACAAAGTGTTATCAGCCTCCTTTCCATTAAGTTTTCTACTAGCATATCCACTGCTGCTTGTCCATGAGACAGAGTTAGGAGTCATTTTATTATGTCCCACAGCACTACATACTCTGCTCTGCCACTAATGAATCTAACATAAATTCGTCAAGCCTGCAACTGTAAGAAAATTCTTGGAATTCTTCACTGAGGTTTGCATTTGCATGCCCTGAAAATATTTTATACTGAGCAAGGTTTTTCGCATACTATGCTGCATCCGAAAGAATCTGAGGAGTTTCTCAAACATTATTATTGCATGCCCAGTTGTTGTCATTACGATGACAAAGATGCTAAAAGTAACAGATATAATGCGTTAAATGTATAACCCGTTTGCGATCATCCACAGGGAGGGAAGATTACTTTCCAGGAAAACTGAAACGTTTTCAGAAAATTGTATTTTTCTTCCTTTTCTAGGTGTTTTCCATGACTTGAAAATAGCTCTTTCATTTTCAAGGTATTCAAGGACGCGTAGGAACCTTACAGGTGAGGCAGGTGACGTCTAATCCAGCTACAAACACAGGTATAAGTAGGCCTCTTCCTTATGAACATTACCCATGACTCATTTTATGTATGTCATATAATTCTCTTTGACCTTGTTTTACTGTCGCCAAATGCCTGTGACAACTAAAACAATTTAGGCACTTTTGGTTAATTTTAAACGAAAATAGAAGCATAAGAAAAAACGAATTGCTAACAGGTAATGTTGAAAAACCGAAAGTGGCAAACCAAAAGCCGAACCTGAAGATTTCGTCTAATTTTCACAATTTACACGAGTCACATAATGGATTAAGGATTAGTCACAACGGATTAAGCTTGCAATAGGTTTAATCGTTTTTTCTAATCCTTTACTGAATAAATCCGCTTTAGACTTTTATCGACTGTCGCCAAATACCTGTGACAACTTAAACAATTTAGGCGCTTTTCGTTAATCTTAAGTGAAAATATAAGTATAAGAAAAAACACAACGTTAACTAGTAATCTTAAACAACCGAAAATAGCGTACCAAAAACAAAATTTGGCCTTCAACAATATCTATTATAAGTATATTTGCCCCTTCTTTAAGAATCGAAAACCTCTCCAAACCATCTCAGTACATTTTTTTGCTGACGTTAAAGAGCAGAATTTTTGAACACAATTGTTATTGTACCGTTTGACCCAGAGAAAACCCCGTAAAACAAAGAGCAACAGAACTTCAAACTTCCAATCAAATAAGTCCCTTCCAAAGTTTATACGACCACCCGTTCCATGTGAAGTGGTTGTAAAGAAAAAAAAAGAATAACATATTGAAAGCTTGTGACTCTTTACTACAGACAACGATAGATAATGTAGATATGTAGATACATTTGTACTATTCCCCACTTCCTACATAATCTTCCCTACCTATGATAATTTCTCAAGCAAACCTGATTTTCTGACAAAATTAGAAGGCATATGAGCTTGCATGCAGATACGGATATTTAGGAGGCAATTCTCCAATAAGAAATATTTCAACTGGCGCTTTGCTGGTCAAAAAATCACTGTATCAAAATGTTGATGCCCGAATATCGCAAGTCATATAATTCACTCATGTGACTGAAGTCAAAATTAACTTTAAAGTATAAAAAATTAATCTTTCTTTATATTAGAAACAATCTCCTTTCTTTATATGAAGCCAAGTGTTAGATCTTACAGCGAAAACATTGCAATGGATGAGGATAACGACGGAAGGAGGTGACTGAACAAACTTCAATTCACACTCAACACTAAACCTTGACGGGGAATTTTTTTAAAGAGAAGAAGTTTAGAGTTATTCAATAAGCTATTTTTAAAATTCAAAAATCATACTTATTTACTTTTCTAAAAACTTTAATCCGTATATTTCATACTAGTATCAAAGCCTGTCAAATTTTGTGTGTGGGGGAGGGGGGAAATATTTCTTTTCTGATCCTTGCAAATGAATACTTCATAGTTTTTCTTCCTTTTTTACCTGTCGCCATACAGGCTCTGCTGCTAGTACGACACAGGAAAAAAGAAAAGAACATAACACATAATAAAGTATATAACACAGTATAGAACACAGGAGTGAAAATTTGGACAGAAGAATAGAACAGAGTATGGAATAGAGCGTTGGATAGAATGTAAAAAATAGAAGTAACGAATAGTAGAGAATCGTAAAATATTTGCAGAAATGAAGAGAATACTTCGATGTATTATAAGGGCTAAGACCTAACAGAAGACGGTAGATTTCATGAAGTGTAGGCAGTCTGTGTGTTCTGGCTGTTAAGTATGATTGAAAAGAAAAGTTAAAAGAAAAAGTTTTCTCGGAAAATCAGGACTTTGAATAAATGTCTAATAAGACGCCTCTCGAGAAAATAATAACGTAGTAAACAACACAGCATTTTCACTGGGTTCTGACTAATGGATAATTCTTGTGGGTTTGGTTTGTTTTGGTGGGCTGAAAAACCTCTTCCTATATGATTTATCTATCATGGTTTGCCTCCTCGAAGCAGCATAACTTCTGTAGACATGAATACATAATGAGTCGCAGGTAATACACTTAAGATTTTCTGTGCTGGATTTTGACACTTGTTGATGCACATGCATCGCCATGAGGGGAAAACAATGTTATGACCAAGGTGAGCCAAGGATTGCAAAAAGCCTCAGTTCAACTGGAGGTCCTAGGGACTTCTTGCTGTCCGGTTCAAAGCCCAGAATAATTTCAGGGAAATAGTTTGTGAAGTCGTTGATGGTGTCTTATTGAAGATAGTTAAGAACGCAGCTAGGAATATTAGCGAGAAGGCTTTAGCTTCAATAGAGAGGAGGAGGGCCTGATACAAGAATTATTGAGTGATAGATATGAACTAAGGTTTGAAGCAGAGGTCATGGATAAAATTGCCGAAAATCTGGATGATGCAGCCAGATGGCATTATAGTAAAATAATGTACTGGCATGTTAATAAATTGAGAGGGAATAGTCGACCTGAAGGAATAGGGCCATAATTATTTATAAGGAGAGAATTAAAGAGACATTGGTAGAACATTTTGAGAATGCACCAAACCATGATAGAGTTTCAGGAAAGGATATGGAGAAGAACAAAAAAGTTTGTGACACTTGGATGCGAAAGAAGATTTGTTTTGTGAGGAAGAATTAGAAACAGTACTAAAAAAAATTAAAAAATAATAAGGCCCCAGTTGCTGATAGTGGAATAAATTGAGTTTCCTAAATGTGGTGGTTTTGAGTTTAGAAATAAATTACTGAAGATTAAGAATGTGATTTTTGAAAAAGCGGAAGTACCTATCCCACATAAACATAGGAATTAGGCTACAAAGAACATTTTGAGAATACGCAAATCCGTGATAGAATTACAGAAAAGATACGGAGAAGAATGAAAAACTTTGTGACACTTTGGAAACAAATGAAGATATATTACGTGAGGAGGAATTACTGACAGTACTAAAAAGATTAAAAAAATAATAAGGCCCCAGTTGCTGATACTGGGTTCAAATGATTTTCTTAATAAGGGGGTTATGAGTTTAAAAACGAGTTAATGAAGATTATGAATATAGTTTTTGAAAAAAAAGTACCTAGTGATCTTAGGAAAACTCTAATTAAGCCCCTGTATAAGAAAGGCGATAAACGAGAGTGGTAAATATAGAGGCATAAGCCTGGTTCCGGCAGGTAGCAAAATACTCAGTATGATGATTCTTTTTAGACTTAAGGGATGCTGAAGAGAAAGTTTTAAAAAACAAGCATTGTAGTTTTAGAAAGGGTAGAGGACGTGTCAACAAAATTTTCACTCTTAGGTTAATAATTGAGAAGGGTCGTAGTCATCAAACACCATGAGCAAGCATTTGATTCAGCTGATAGTAGTTATATGGTATACCAGACAAATACATTGCAGTGACTAGTGTTATGTACAAGAACACATTGCTGCGGTTAAGGTAGTGAATGAGGTTAGTAGCTGGAGTCGTACTAATCAGGAATTAAGCAGGGTTGCGTTCTATCCCCATTTGTATGGATCATTTTGATGGATTTCGTCTTAAGGAGCACAGCAAAGGCAATGGGAGAACATGGAATAAAATGAGGATATAAAACTTTTGGGTTTAGAGTATGCTGATAATTTAAGCATCCTAGATGAAAGTATTTGCAAAATGAACGAAGTTTTAGTGGTTTACCGAGTTCAGGATGCAAAAATAGGTTTGCAATTAAATTTTAAGATGACCAAGTAAGTAAGGCTGGGATTATGTGAAGATCAAAACTTGATGTTTGATAAGACAAAAATCGAACAAGAAGACAGATTCACTTTCCTAGGCAGTATTATTAATAAAGACGATGGGATTAGCGAGGATGTTAAAAGTAGAATAGCCAAGGCCCAGGGTGTTTTTTCATGGTTGAACAAAAATTTGGAAGAATAGGTAGATAAGTCTGCAAATTAAAATTAGAATGTCGGAAGACAGAATGCTAGAATATTGATGACAGAGGTCAAGTACGGTTCTGAAGCGTGGGGCTTCAGAAGATTTGCTAGAAGTCTTCCAGAGAAATTACCTACGGGTTGTTTTGGGTACCCGAATGACTGATCGTATCTCGAACAGTAGGCTGTATGAAAAGTGTGGTTTAATCCAGATTTCTAGGGCTATAATGAGAGTAAGGTCGGGATGGCTAGGGCACATTCTGTGGATAAAGGATGACAGATTACCAAAGAATCATCCTAATCGGCCAACCATCTAATGCTAAAGGAAAAGCAGGTCGTTCCCGACTCGGATGAGAGGGAAGATTTAATGGAAATGTTTTAATGTCGTAAGGGAAGATTTATTGGAAATGGGAACTTCCTGAGAGAGTGTAAAGAGGGAGGCTTTGAACAGATTGGGATGGAGGAGGAGCGGGCGTAGCTGTATTAGCCTCAGGCGGCATGGTGCTACGGTTAGTTGTTAGTAGTAGCAGTATATCAGAAACAGAAGCGTACAATTCAGCCACAAGAGATTTTTTTCTTTAGGTAGCGTGCAATCCGACAACCAGAGTTAAATTTACTCTAACCTATTACCAAAGTCCTATCAAACCAAGCTTTAGTCTAACAATTAAAATCCATTACAAAGCAAATGGCATCAGTTTGAGTCGAACCTACGCTCTACTACATAGGCCGATGTTAAGATATGGCAATTCGCTGGAATATTCTCCATAAGAAATTGTAATCTTAATGCAACTTTACAACTCGTGACACAAATTTAAATAAACTGGGCTTCTTAAGAAACGTCTGTTATTTGCAGGTAAATATTGATGATACTAGTTGCCACAAATAATCTTTTTTGTGGGGTATCTTATAAGATATGTAGGGTATCTTATAAGATATTATATATGGGGTATCTGTGGGGTATCTTTATAAAAGCACAGAGTTAAAAGCTAATCAACAGCTTTGGCACTTAAATCACAAAACTGTAAATCAGAATTGGTCTTCTTAACAATTTGTGTAGTAAACAAAGTATAATAGAGCTCTACCTTGCCATCCCGTGAAATACAAGGAATGATTTGGCCTTCCTCCAATAATTCCAATTGTACATTCCATCGCTAATATCTGTTTTAGACAAGGAACATATGATTGATTAAATCTTTCGAGTCCAAGTAAGGCGGGGATCATTACTATAACGGTGTTTCTTGATCCGTCCTCATTTTGTAGTAGTCTTTCTACTTCAGAAGGAACAACTAGAAAAATGTTTTATCAAAATATTTTTTAATTTCTATGCTGCCTAAAGATAAAAAAAAAGAAGTCTCCATTTAGTATTTTTTACCAGTTTACAAGCAAGGTTTTTGAAAAATCTGTCAATATCCAATGATTCATTTCAACAATATTCCAGAACAAGCAATACGTTAGGTTGTTTAGGGTGCTTTTAATCAAAATCAGCCAAAATAAAACGATAGTCCCAGCGATCTAATTAAAAAAATATTTACAATTTCCCATTCCATTTTTTCGAGACAGGATAAATAACATCGATTGATTAAAAAGTACAAGATCGAAACAAGAACTGTTTCGCTAACGAGACAAATTACAACTGCAAAGGACATCAAACGTATTTTAGGTAAAATATTTCCTGAATATTCCATGAATGAAAAATAAATGAAATTTTTAGTTATTTGGAAGTCTTGGGCTAATCTTGGTCAAGGCAGAGAATATGACAAAAATCCAAAAATTGAGTCACGACCCTTTGTCAAATGCCTGGCATTGTATATCAGTCACTCTTAATATGTTGAGTGACTAGTGAATGGAGAACAAATAATAGCTCTTCCATATTCTTGAGTCTCTTCCAACCCTCAATTACATGTGTGTATTTTCCAAGTAAACCTACCCGAGATTTACACGAAGGACCACTTATCAATTCTCAAGTTTTCCTTTGGGTCTTACCTCGATACCAGTAAATCTACAAGGGTATTAAGAACTATAGTGGCACACTAGCAACGTTAGAAGAAACCATCATTATCCATCCACACCTACATCTATAAGCTTTTACAATTTAAATCTCCAGTCCTCAAATGAAGAGTTTTAAATAAGAAAGTGCAGACATGAATATAAAAAAAAAACAGAGTAAGGGGCTCTAGAGGATATAAGAAATGTATACAGGATGATATAGGGACTTGCGAGACTACATGCAAAATAATTACCCTAGTTGGAATGCTTATTCAATGTGAGACCAATTTCCATTGCAAAAGGGATATATTAGAGCGACAGTCCTCTCTGAAAGATTCCAAACAACAGGAACACATCAATTAGAACTGTAACTATCATTCTTAAAAGTATTATTATTATTTTCTGAGGAACCCGTCATACAATATACAATGAGAACAACACAAAGGAAAAAACGATAAAAAAGGAGAAAACTTCATATAAAAAAAAAGTGCAAACTACACTTACATAGACACAAATAAAAAAAAAACAGAACAATAAGCCACAAATAAAAGAAATTTTTTATATACATTATACAGAAAACTAGCAACTCTCAAATAGCAAAACGCATTAGCAGCGGGTGTCAAGGTTGGTTAATCATATTAGCAGTTTTTTTTTTCTTTTTTTTTTTTTAATGTGAAGATATAGTTTTGTCTGGGTCAGCTACTCCAGATCTCTGAAATAACCTTGAATTTCGGAACCATGGAGGAAGTTGAAGCAGGTATTTAGCAAACTTAAAAAAGCATGTGTGAATTTTTCTTTTATCTGATATACATCAAATCTCCCAACAGGGGCAACATACAGAGGAAGGCTAAGTGAATTATAAAGATATTTAAGAAGATTTTGCTTAAAAGACAGTTGTGTAGTAACTGTGGATACATATGTAAAACAACCCAACGCAAGATAGGGTTCATTAAAAGTTTGCAGGTATAAGCATTTAAACCGACTGGAAGGCCAAGACACTTTCAACTGGCTGAATCAAAGAGGACTCAAGAGCCGTATATGATTTCGGTTCAGTTTTCCCACCGTTAAATTCAACTTATGGTTCATATGTTCATCTTGGAGGAATTTTAAAACTTCAAAAAGTCGTTAAGTAGATGAGCTGATATTAAGAAAATCATCAGCACATGACACAACAGAGGCATAGATAGCATTAGTAACGCAGGAAGAGAGACATTTTTCCTGCTGCTTTTCATTCCCAGGGAGTAATCTTCTAAGATTTATGAAAGAAGATCTTAAGACAGATCTAAAGTGTGGATGCCTACGACAATAATTTTTAATAGTCCAGTAATTTACACTTGCTCTTTCGCAACAAAAAGCTTTGCCACATGAATAGGGGAATCAAAGGGATTGTGTCAAGAGAATGCCCATGTCAGGAGATTCCCAGGCACTTGGCGAGTCTTGAACAAGAAAAAGGTAATAACCAGAAGTGCCGGCTTCAATGTGCAATTTAGCAACATCAGAAAGTGCCTTAGGACAACTGCATCAACACTGAAGGTGTATTTAATGAGGTAAAACGTAAAACTTACTCTGAAACTCGTATATATCCTCATACTTGTATATAACACCAAATACGAACATTACGCAGGGCGTGAGAACGGGCTGTAACGACGTACAATGAGTAGTGGTTTAACCCTTCTCGGGAATGGGCACGACATCACCAATACAGACTAACGAGAGGATAATGCTTAGGGTAAGGACCATCTCCATGATCAATTAGCAGTATGCTGAAGGACGATTTAAAAATAAAATTACTCTTTAATGTGCAGTTAGGCAGCTCTTCTGAATGACATCGGCGAAAAAAATCGAAATAGTACATTCGATTGCTTGAATGATGCTCCTTTTCAATATGGTGGTCATTACCCGGACATTGTACCCCAAAATATGATAACATTACGCGGACATTACTCTGAGGTTATACCTACGAAGAATTTGGAATGACACATCCAACCGAGCTTAGAATGGCAACTGTTTCTGGTTAAGTACGAGGACCACCAATAAATCCTCCCATAAAAATAAACTTCTTAGATCTTGATAGATGTTAGCAGTAAGTGACTATCAATCAAACCTCCCGTAAAAAATCACCAACCTAGATGTTGATAGATGGTAGCAGTCCAGAAAGCAAAAGAAGGGTAAGTAAAACAATATAGTAAACGTCTATTCAACAAATAGCAACAACTGAACAGGTATAGCACACCTGAACTGCAAGAAAAATAAGAACTTAGAAATTCGAAACAAAAGTTCTTCACTTTGTATTACTACTACTACTAACAACAACAACTAACTCGGTAAGTAAAATTTGCAGAATTAACAAAATAAGGTGAAATTGGTAATATAAAGTAAAATTGAAAAAAGATGGTCTAGGAAATATAGGGTGAAGTTGATGTTTTAGAGTTGCTCTGCAAGACCAGTTGAGTATTTTTGTTTAACCATTACTTTCAGATTTTATTGAAATATTTTTATAATTCTCATTTTCCTGGGCTTAAAAAAGGTAATTCCCCTTCATCCAGAGTTAATCTATAATTAATAGTCTAGTTTATCCAATTAGTGATCTTATGCCTAGGATATTGCATCAGCACTTGGACAGTGCCTGATTTCGGACATCCATTTTGTAAAAAAAAAAAAAAAAACAATATTTGGCAGTAAAATCATAGTAGCAATTTTTTCTTACATTTTGACCTAAGAAAAATTACCCAAACAGCTTTTGTTTGAGTCGCTGCCGCCACTTAATTGAGTGGAATTGCCTCGCAGCCATCGATCACTGCTGGTGCCACAATTATATTTAGAACCAACGCTGGCGGTTTCGTTAGGTATGGTAATTTACTTTTATTGTACTTTGGCAGGAATCACGCGTTTTCGCCTACCCGGTATCAAGGATCTTCAAGACCTGTTTGAACCACGTAGTGCGGTCTACTCCAAGCTGGTTTGCAAATGGGAGCCATTGGGTTATCCATGTGTGACTAAACTTTCTGGACCCCCTAATAAGTTCAACGTCTAATTTAACCAAGTTCCACCAGCTTTTCCGCTGTCCTCCTTGGCGTCTCTTTCGTGAGTTTAGTGAGTAGGCTAGAAGGATTCGGCGAGGTAAGTACTCTGTTAGCCTCCGTGAGACAGGGCCCAACCATTTCAGTCGACGCTCCTAGGTATGGTAACGTGATCGAACAGTGAAACGGGCCAAACTCTCGGCCAAGGGTTCCACCACCTGGGTCATCACTAATATCTCTAGCTATCTCTTTGGAGGATAAGCGGGCTCTCCTGTCGATATACTAACGACGGTATTTCTCGCGAACTGTTTTCCCACCCTATCACGGTTCGGGGAAAACAATCTACACGGCTGTAGAAAATAACTCACTTGTATTTCTCCCAAAGGTTACTTTAACACAACATATATCTATCAACTCCAAAAGTAAACTCTCGACATCAGACTCTGAAAATTGACTAAAATAAAATCACCACTTTTGTACATAGAACTTTTTGTAGGTGTGGACCCTGGATTGACTCTAGCCAATCCTATAAATGAAAGCTACAAAGTCAAAGGCATTTTGAATATAATTAACGATCAATGGCCAAGTCCATAAAGACAGAAATAGAATTTAGCTTGAAAGTTTACTTGTTGCAAAACCACTACTTTAGCAACGAGACTTTAACTTATCATTGAAAATTATATTATAAGCAATCTAAGCAAATGTAATTACGGAAAGGAAAACAGGGCATTTATCTAAAAAAAAAAGAAAAGAAGCAGGGGGTGGAACCTAAACAGCCTAGCATATTTAAATAGCCACATTCAGCCGCATTTCTGATATCATATACATGTTATTTTTATTTATATATAAAAGAACTGACTACAATCACAAAAGTGGTTTGTAACTATTTGATGACTTTGATCAACGAAGCACTGGATCATAATAGCAGAATATTCAGTCACTTTCAGTCATGAAGACCGTCTACAATAGGGTCTAAAAGCAAATCTAACTCCTTTCTTTTAAACTCAGATTCTGATTCAAATGACTGTGCTTGCTCCGAAGCCCCCCCCCCCCCATCCAGCAAAAGTCCTAGAGCGGCCCTGAGGTTTATATATTAATTTTTACCTCCAAATTCCTTACCTCCCCTCTCTATCCCTTAGAACTAATTTTGTATTTATCTGAAGACTGTTTCAAACAACTGCTGAAACACAAGGGCTATGAAACTAGAACAAGATTTTCTTAGACACTGCAGTCGGAAGTATCACATTCGGTAGCAAATGGTTGAAAAGCAAGCTAAATCTTAGAAAAGGACACGAGAACTTTCTATTTCCAATTGACTGAGCCTCCTCCAAAATTTATTCGACCAATCCTCCCACATGAAAAGCCTCTGGGAAAAAATAAACGAACAAATATAACATTTTGAACCCTTATGGGTCTTTACTATAGGCAATGCTATACGATCGCGTCTGACTTAAACAGGAGGGAAATTTCAATTTTCCTTCTGATGAATATCCAAAATTATTTAGGAGAAAATGAGGAAGGGGTATTTCCGCAGGGAGGTGGTAAATTCTCCAGGGGTGATATTTCTCGGAGGTGAGGGTAAAAACAAAACATTTCTCTGGGATGTAAAAATAAAAATAAAAATGAAGATACTGATTCTGCTTTGGCCCTCGGCCTCGTTGAAAATCTAGATCATTTAGTACTCCGATGAGGCAACTTTAATAGCTGAACTAAATGACTTTCTACATTATTTTAGGCAGGCAGTTGAAATTTTAAATCATAAATAGAAATCTGGCTTGAAATAGAGATACTGGAGATACTCCTATAAGCCTAATTTACAATAACTTTATATTAAAAGATTCAAATAACATTTTTTCTTCATTTTAAATTGAGATCATCTGATCACACTTTTAATGAAAATTAGGTCATTAGACAGGCTCTCTCAATCTAAGTCAATCTCTGAGGACAAAATGCTCTCCCAATCTAATTGGCAAAAAGTCTTTCATTTATCATGGCCTGGCTTATTTGATTCATTCTTTCTTCTGCTCTGTTTAGAGTTACTTCAATAGGTTAGTTTTCCTTCTTTTTTGAGTACTGAAGACAGCTGGGTGGAAGCCACTGACGAAATATATGATTCAGTTATTTTCGCTTCTTTTTTGTTCACTGGCTGATATTACCCTCGTTTTCTCGGTTATTTAATTTTATTATTTTTTCTTGTTTGTCACATGTTAATCCTGCTTGCAGCCCTTTCTGGCTTTAACAGCTCACAATTTCAGCTACTATTTCACATTTCAAAATTATAATTACTCGTATAATAATATCCCTTTATCCTTCTGATAACAAGAGAAATAAGTCAGACAGACGGCCTTTTAAACTATACACAATATGGGTGGTAAAGTTATACACAAAAAAGAATCATATCCAAACCTGTTACTGCCAGCCTCTTTGCGCTTTTTTTAATTTGAAAATTGCAAGCCATCATAAAATATATCAGTAAAATATGTAAGATACCGGTAAAATACGTAAAAATATCGGTAAAATACCGATAAAATAAGGTAAATTACGGAGAAAAGGTAAAATACTAATTTTACAGGGGTCCATAAAATTACAGTAAGATACGTAAAATACCCACTTTTACCGTGACCAATTTTACCGGTTACATCACCACTCTGTAAAACAACTTCACACCCACCTTACTATACCCAAATTAACAGATAAGACCAATGTCATTAACGATCAAGTCTCCAGGTAGAGTATATTAAGCAGAGAGTAAGACTTCAACCAAAATGTCCTTAGAGCAGCACTCAGTTGATTGGATATTTTTAAAAAGACCTTTGCAATGTCTCTAGAACACCACCGTCGGCTATGATAGCGACGTTCATATTCGACAGCTATGATATATGACCACGACTATGGCTATGACGGCTATGACTATGATTCGACGGCTATGATAGCGACGGTGGCTATGATAGCGACGGTGGCTATGATAGCCACCGTCGGCCAAAATGATTGCGCAAAGGCGACTGGTTGAGTCATTCCTATGAAGTCTTCTGATTCAAAGGATGAGATACATCCTACATGGCACCCAGTGACTGATCAGACTACACGCCTGTTTAATAGGAGACACCACGCAGTGTTGATTTTAGGGGGGGGGGGGCTATCAAAAAGATTGTTTCTTCACGAAGACCATCAATACAACAGGATATAAGCTCAAGACGGTGAGCTTCAAGGAATTTTCACCTTACATAGTCACTTCATCCTGCCAATGTCTCTATTCCTGAACTAACATAATTTACGACAAATCTACAAAGAATAGATTAAATCTACATTCTAATTTTATGGAATAAAAATAGACCATAAACACACACAATTCAAAACCGCACAGATCAACTGACATCCACTGAAAACCCTTTCCATTATCCTCAGAGGGATGTTTTATCCAAAACCAGCCTGGACCGACTACCCCAACCTAGATATTTAAACTGTATTTCTTTTCTCATTAGTATTATATGTCAGAGTAGATGAGAAACATGATCCTGGCTATATTTTTTCTGTTTTAATTTATTTATTTTTCACAAATTAAAAATGGATTTTTTTGAGCAAAAAAAAAAAAAAACACCCCAAAAAACAAGAGAATCAGAATCGCTAGGTTAAATTTTTATCTCAAAAATAGACCAAGAATGTTACTATTAGAATATTATATTATACTATTAAGAATATTACCCCATAAACATTACTGTTCATAGTAAGTTAGGGACACGCTGTCTTAACAAAATGCTAGATAAAAGTACAGCCACCCAAACAGGCGGTTAATATCTCCCTCTTGAGGGATAATTGATGATGCATTGTCGTTTTTTAGTTTTTTTTAAATGTGGTATTCATTCATTAGAGCTACTACCAATTTCTTTTACTAAAAATTTACACTTCTATTGTAGCTTTGCCCGTCTTTATCTATTTTCTGGATTTTTTTTGGTTGTATTACTTGGTATTTGATAATGATGTTACGTTACGCCTTTCGACCTTTCTTTTGCTTAAAAGAATTTGGCTACATTTTAATATTAGATTCTTTTGCCCAAATTTGAGAAATACGACCTAATTGACACTTTGTAGTTTATAATACAAAGATCTCTTTACCGATTTGAAGACTTTTCAAGCAGTCACGAGAAAATGAAAGATCCATGAGTAACTGCGGCAGCACTACATCTTACTGCATTTGGGAAATACTGTTAAAAATGTTGTTCTACTTTCACACACTTCTACCGGAGCGACACCGTCTCAAAATCGAGATATTCTGTCCTGATTGTCAGAGACCAGGATAAAATCAAAAGATATAACTAACCATTAAAAAAATAGATGTTAAACAGTTTCAATGAGCTGGTAATTTACATAAATATTGTATATTCATAAATGTTTAAGTTAAAAATGTTAGGTCTTTTCGGTTACTTCTAAAGCTTTTTATTGTCTTGGTGTTTACGAAGCGTAAAAAGAAAAGAAAACTGGCGAAAGGAACAAAAAACAATGAGCAAAATATGAAACTTTTAAACAATTTTGTAAAAAAAAAAAAACAAGAGCTAAGAGCTCATATGGCACTTGTGACGAGGTCATAAGAGCCCAGAACCAAGAACTCATATGGCATGAGCTCTAACAAAATTCTAAGAATCAATAGGTTAATTAAAAAGGAAAATCAGAGGCTTAGTTTCGGTCGGGATTTAAAATAAGAGCTCTGAGACACGAGGTCATTCTAAATATCATAATTCATTAAGATCCGATCACCCACTCGTAAGTTAAAAATACCTAATTTTTTCTAATTTTTCCTCTCCCTTCAGCCTCCCAGATGGTCGAATCGGGGGAAAGGACTTCATCAATTAAATTTGTGAAGCTCCGTGACACGCCTACCCATTTTCATAGTCCTAGCCCGTCCAGAAGCACCGAACTCGCCAAAGCACTGGACCCCCCCCCCATAACTCCTCCAAAGAGAGCGGACCCAGTCCGGTTACGTCAATCATGTATCTACGACATTTTTTATTTTAACCACCAAGTTTCATCCCGATCTCTCCACTCTAAGCGATTTCTAAGATTTCCGGTTTTTTCCTTCAACTCCCCCCAATGTCACCAGATCTGGTCAGGATTTAAAATAAGAGCTTTGAGACATGAGTTCCTTCTAAAAATCAAATTTTATTAAAATCCGGTCCCCCGTTATTAAGTTAAAGATATCTTAATTTTTCTAATTTTTCCGAATTAACACCCCCTCCAGCTCCCCCAAAGAGAGCGGATTCAGTCCGGTTATGCCAATCACGTATCAAAGACTTGTGCTTATTCTTCCATCATGTTTCATCCTGACCTCTCCACTCTAAGCGTTTTCCAAGATTTCCTGCCCCCCCCCCAACTCCCTCCAATGACACTGGATCTGGTCGGGATTTAAATTTAGAGATCTGAGTTACGAGGTCCTTCTAAAAATGAAATTTCATTAAGATCCGATCACTTCTTCGTAAGTTAAAAATACCTCATTTTTTCTGATTTAATTAACCCTCCCCCCAACTCCCCCAAAGAAGGCGGATCCGTTCCGGTTGTGTCAATCACGTATCTAGGACTTGTGCTTATTTTTCTCACAAAATTTCGTCTCAATCCCTCCACTCTAAGTGTTTTCTAAGATTTTAGGTTTCTCCCTCCAACTCCCCCGAATGTCACCTGATCCGGTCAGGATTTAAAATAGAGTTCTGAGACACGATATCCTTCTAAATACCAAATTTCATTTAGATACGATCACCGTTCGTAAGTTAAAAATACCTCATTTTTCTAATTTTTCCGTATTAACCGTCCCCTCACTCCACCCCAGATGGTCATATCGGGGAAACGACTATTTCTAATTTAATCTGGTCTGGTCTCTGATACGCCTGCCAAATTTCATCGCCCTAGCTTATTTGGAGGTTCCTAAACTAGCAAAACCGGGACCGACAGACAGACCGACAGAATTTGCGATAGCTATATGTCACTTGGTAAATACCTAGTGCCATAGAAACAAATAAAGATATCGTCCATAGACGGATTTGTCTATGGACAATAGCTTGCATTTTGGATTGAGGGTAAAATATCCTTAATTCATTTCTACCACTTATTGATTTCTTTTGTATTGCCGTGAAAACTTCAAAATCGGCATGCCTATACATTGAACTACAGTAATGATATTACTGAATGTCTGCTCTTCAATTGCGTTACACAAAAAAAATAATTTCAACAATAAAATAACATTTGTCTTATATGGGAGGTCCCTGGCCCTCATTATCGGGTTAATGTCCTATTGTAATATTGAAAACATTCCCTCTTTAAATTCATTGCTCCAACCCTGGCCCTAACTACTCGTTAGATATATTTTTGTCCTGTTTATATCCTCTCTTGATTAAGAGATTACGAGACATCTTTAAAGAATTTGGTAATTAGCTAGCCTTTGAAAAGTTCAGCAAGCTGGTGACTTCTACAGGAAAAAAAAGATAGTGTGACTAATTGGTCACAGCTACGCGTTTCCACGTGGGAGGTTCACTTTGAGAACCTCCCAGTGTGCTTATTCGAAGCTTGTTTTAATCCTTGTACAGCTGTTGTCCTGTGAGTAGTATCCTGTGAATTTTAGCCTTTTTCTATATGTTGGAGCCCCTGTACATGACTATCAGATAGATGTCACTTTTCTCCTACATATAGATTAACTTATGAGGTAATTTTATTTGCCCTTTGAATTTATTCGTGGATATTAGCCTGCTTTCAATGGCACTTGAAATGTATTAATTCTTGAAGAAAAATATATTGGCTTGGTATCAATATTCTTTACGAGTCATCGCACGGGCTAACTGAATCCTGGTTAATTGATTTTAATTTATGGATACTGTAAATTAAGCTTGGAGTTCGATTATGTCAAGTGCTTAGCGTCTAAACTGGTTGGCTAAAGAAGCGAGTCATCCTCTTTTATGCACAGATATTTTTTTATTAGTTCATCTTGTGAGTTTATCTTTGTAGTTCGTCTCAGGAGTTCATCTCAGTAGTTGATTCAGTTGATCTTATTTTGTGTTTGAATTGACACGTTGGTCAATAAAAGTGAGCTATATTTTCTACGATCGCTGCTGATTACTTTCCCCAACCCAGTTATGGCTAGAAGAAAGTGTTTGGAGTTCACAGTCATTTGTTACATGCTAGAGGGCCGGTTCCCTTCAATATATATATATATATATATATATATATATATATATATATATATATATATATATATATATATATATATATATATATATATATATATATATATATATATATAATATTGGTGGCAAAGAAGTGTGACACTGTGGGTCAAATACTGTGGTACTCACTCGACATAGATAGTACACTTGTATCAGCCATACTGTTCATAGCTGTGGCACCTCTACAGCACTAATACAAGCGAGGACATTACTTGCAGAATTTATGGCTCAACACAGATGGTCCACGAGAAACCACAAACATTCAAAACTTTTCATTATGCAAGAAGTAAAAGAAACACAATTTTATTGCGTGTAAACTAGATTAATCAGAGTCTTTACCTGCCATATCCTGAGCAACATAAATACGTATACTCTTTAAAATATCATGACTATTTGATGCCATATTCAGTGCGTCCCTAAAATAAACATAACAATAAATTAAAGCAAAACTTGTAATTAAAGTTACAGCAATGATTAATGTTTATGGTTAATTTAGTAATGGACACTAAAGCCTCAAATGATAATTTCGGCGGGGGCCTGTGTCACATTGTCTCCAGGTATAAGTGTCATCAAAATATTTTCTATCCGTGTTTCGAAGCCTAAATATGCATAGTCAAGTAGAGCTCCAGGTCTATATCACCGCGTTGAACAATTAGGTGATTAGATAAACGGTGAAAATCCCCATCTAACAGTGTCTCTGGTTAATTTAAAGCTAAAATTTCTAGAGGGTAACTACCTACCGGAAAGTTATGACGTTGCTAGACACCAGGATAAGAATTCGAGAGATTTTTCAGGAACAGTTGAATACTAAACTGGAGAATATAAAATTTGACAATGTAGAAGATGGATGGAATAATGTTAGGAAACTAATTTGTGAAGTTATTGATGATGTCTTAGGGAAGAAAATTAGGAACAGAGCTAGGAATATTGGTGAAAAAATTGTATTCTTAATAGAGAAGGAGCTTGCAGAAGAATAATCTAGTAATAGATCATATGAAAATAAGAGGAATGTAAAGAAAGAGGAGAAAGCATTAAAATATGAACTAAGGAGGTCTGAAGTGGAGACCATGGAAAGACACTGCCAAGGATTTGGAAGATGCAGCTAGACGGCTCTAGAGACAAAGCGGTCTCAAAGGGTAAGGACTGGTATGTAGTATCGTATCCCCCGCTATGATTATGGATCGAAACCACCCTAAAAGGACTGACAGTGCTTGGGGCAAGCTTTTGGTAGGCATTACATGATATACTAGTAGTAGTGATCCAACTGTAACGCCAATTTTTATTTAAAAATAGTCCTTTATTATATTATTACACTTTATTACATTTATCATCAAAGCTATTTTGCATCTTCAAGCCATGCTTTTGCCTCCAAAAAAAACGCTCCGTCAAAGCAGCCAAGCAAACTAGGTAGCAGTATCAAATGGAAGACCGATTGAAAATAAAAACTCCTAAAAAGTGTGGGTACCTGGTCCGAAGACCAAAATATTTTCTTAGAATATTAATACAAAATTTTTGAGACGCAAAAGAGGACTATTTTCCCCGGCCTAAAACCACTCTCATCTCTTTTACCAGCCTTGTTCGTGGATGATTGTAAATGGGTTTTCTATATTAATCGGTGTTTGTAACACCAGTTTTTAACGCCATGTTTGTAACTGTAACGCCAATTTTTCTTTTACCCAGTTTTTCCGTATTCTTTGGAAGTTATTTTCCAAAATTGGTAAATACATGGATGGTACGTTTTCAATGTGAAATCGACGGGGAGCGAACTAGTAACGGTCAAACTAATGGTTGAGCAATAAGTTTTGTAACTCCACTTTTCATTTTTACCCAAGTGTACTGCAATAGAAAGTCTTATGGCAACTAGGTCTTCATAGAAATATGTTTTCAAAGTAATGTAATAATCGTTGTTAATGTCGTGGCAATGTTTACTTATTCATGCACACTTGACGGGCAAGGTTAAATACTTCAATGCAGTTGACCTGACCCAAAACATAACTGTACCTGAATTTCTGCGGATATCGACGTTAAGTTCATTAACTGAACGAAAAAATATTACAATTGATTTTAGTAATTACTCACTTAAGAGCGTAAGGAATGAAATAAGTATCAATTGCCCTGCTTCGAAAATATTATAGCTCGACGATTATATATCAATTTATTTGAAAGAAAGAATATTCAAGTCACTTTGACCATTCTTCTTATTCTTGAGGACAAGAGATAGACAGATTATTTTCTGTGCTGTGCTGCATTTTCTGTGCAGCTGTATTTTCTGCGCAGACATTTTATGTGCTGCATATATTCCCTTTCTTATTGCGTCTCTTCTTATCTGTTAAAATGGTTTTCTTTTAAATATCACAGATTCAAAAACCTTCTTTAATTTTGTGGGCACCCATAGCACTTACAGAATGATTATGGATATTAGTTCATTCGGATAACTGGTATTTCAGTCTTAAAAAATGACAAGATATTATTACGTTCAAATCATAGGCACTATAAATGATTTTATTTTTTTTAATTCAGTATACAGAAGTGAATCAAAAAAATCATGCTATATACAATTTTCGCGAAGCAGGCAAGCTTTCCAAGTGACTTTAATAGAGAAACCAAAATTGATGCAATTCCAGACACAACTTAGATTTATTGCTGACTCCCCTCCCCCGTAACGTTCAAAATAAACTAACCTAAGGCATAACTCTGGGGATTAGTAAAAAATTCTTGTTTCATATTAGATTAGAAGTTTTTTTAATAAGATCAAACTTGTTGGTTTTTGAGAAAAAAAAATATTTTTATGTATTATCTTGATTCTTACCGAAGAACATAAGCTGCAGAAGTCGGCCCAAACCAGTCACCTGGCTCTTTTCCAATTTTTCTTCCAAAGGATACAAGGTTATGAATGGAAAAAACACAATCTTCAGTATCCCCAAATAAGGATACAATGCCTCTATGAAGAGATTCAAGAGCAGGAACAGTGATGGTAAAATTCCATCTCCACTCTGAAAAGAAGAACGAAATAAGGGGACACACACTCTCGAAACACTTAAGCAGTCTACACAGTGAAATAGTTTCAAAATTATGTTCATTAGGTAAAAATTATTATTATAAAACGAACAAGTGCAATTATTGGCCTTAGATATGTTAGCCTCAGGTGGCTTGTTGCTGCAGTGAGTTGTTAGTAGTAGCAGCAGTAAAAGATAGGGTAATTTGCTGATTCAAAAAGCTGCTGTGATAGATGAAGAAAAGCTCAAGGAGTCGAACTGAAGCCATAATCATTACCTGAAAGTGGTTTCGGTCTGAAGTGCCTCAAAAAACTTAAAACCACAACAAGCAGAGAATGGCTGAATTGGAAAACCTAAAAACATCTTCTCTACTGGTAAATGTTATCTACCTAGATCATAACATTTCAAGGAGGAAAAAGCCCGTCTTTCTGATTTTACTTAGAATTTTTACAACTATACAACATCCAAAAAGTAGTCTGACCTTATTATATCTATCATCAAAGCTATTTTATATCTTCAAGCCATGCTTTTGCCTCCAAAAAAAAAAACGCTCCGTCAAAGCAGCCAAGCAAACTAGGTAGCAGTATCAAATGGAAGACAAATTGAAGCTAAAACCTCCTAAAAAGTGTGGGTACCTGGTCCAAAGACCAAAATATTTTCTTAGAATAATAATACAAAATTTGTGAGACGCAAAAGAGGACTATTTTCCCACGGGCCTAAAATCACTCTCATCTCTTTTACCAGCCTTGTCCGTGGGTGATTGTAAATGGGTTTTCTATTTTAATCTGTGTTTGAGACTGAAATCAAGAATGGTATAAAATATGCATCCAAAAATGTTTATAGTTCTCTCATTGCTGATGAAATGCTTAATTTTACGGTAACGACTCTGGTTAAAAAAAAAAAAATTCATGAAAGATCAAAAGATACCAAAATGAGGCCGGGAAGGCACGGTTCTCTCCCGGGGATAGGGACGGCTGAGGCAGCTTGTGGCGACAAGAAGACCGGCGATTCTGTCACAATTAGAGTCAATGCTGTAGTGTTGCCTATAGTAAGGACCATACGGCTTCAATGTTTTATTACTTTTTTCTCCATAGGCACAATCTATATGTCTAAGTATTTGACTTTTCTTCCTTTTTAGTATAATTTACTCCGCATGTTTTGTTTAAAAGTGGGTTATAAATAAATGATTATTATTATTATATAGAAGGAGTGGTCGTATAAATTTCAAAGGGGCTCCTTCGATTAGAAATCTGAAGTTCTAGTGCCCTTTCTAACAGTCAAAAGCAATCAGAGGGGACTAGCCCCTCCCAAACCCTTTTTCCCAAAATGAATAAAATGCATATTTTGAGATAGCCATTTTGTTGAAAATATTTCAAAGATCAGATAATAACAACTCCAGGGTCGATAAAACCCCCAGAACTCGAGGGCAAGTATTGTAAGTGATGCTCTGGGGGTACATAAGATTTTTATGGAAGGCATGGTCGTAAAAACGTGATAGAGGGCTCATTCGAACGGATATCAGAAGTTATATACCCTTCTCAAGAATCAAAAGTGATCGGATATCAACTACCCCCCCCCCCCCCAAGCCCTTTCTTCCCCAACTGCATCCGATCGAATTTTGAGATTGCAATTTCGATCAAAATAGACCAAGGATCACACAACAAAAACCCAAGGTCAACCAAACCCCCCCAGAGCCCAGGAGTGTTGTAATTTATTCCCCAGGGGCATATAGGGTTTATATGGAAGGCTTGGTCGTATAAACTTCAAAGGGGCACCATTTAATAGTAAATTGAAAGTTATAGTTCACTTTTTAAGAGCAAAAAGAGACCGGAGGGCATCTAGATATCCTCCCACGCCCTCCTTTCCCCCAATACATCTGATCAAGATTTTAAGATAGCCATTTTGTTCAAAATAGTCTTAAGATCAGTTAAAAAAAACACTTCAGGGTCAAGAAAACCCCCCAGAGGATCTTGTGGCGACAAGGAGAACGTTCATTCACAATCAGAGGCAAAACTATAGCATTGCCTAAGTAAAGGCCATAAGGTTTCAATGTTTTATTACCTATTTTCCAGAGGAACATCTATGTGTCTGTGTATTTGACTTTTCTTCCTTTTTAGCATAATTTACTCCGCTTGTTTTGCTTAAAAGTGGGTTATAAGTAAATGATTATTATTATAAATGGTCATATAAATTTCAAAGGGGCTCATTCAATTAGAAATCGGGAGTTCTAGTGCCCTTTCTAACAGTCAAAAGTGATGGGAGGGGAACTAGCCCCTCCCACACCCTTTTTCCCTAAATGTATCAAATAAAATTTTGAGATAGCCATTTTGTTAAAAATATTTCAAAGATCGGACAAAAAAAAATCAGGGGTCCATACAAACCCCCAGAACCCGAGGGCAAGTGTTGTAATAGATACCCTGGGCGCATATAAAGTTTTTATGGAATAGATGGTCATGTAAACGTCAAAGAGGGCTCATTGAAACGCAAATAAAAAGTTCTAGTACCCTTTTTGAGAATCAAAAGTAATTGGAGATCAACTAGCCCCCCCCCCCAAGCCCTTTCCTTCCCAACTGTATCCAATCAAACTTTTGAGATAGCCATTTCGATCAAAATAGACCAAGGATCACACAAAAAAACACAAGGTCGACAAAACCCCCAGAGAACAGTGTTGTAACTTATGCCCCAGGGGCATATAAGGTTTATATGGAAGGGGTGGTCGTTTAAACTTCAAACGGGCAGCATTTGGTTGTAAATTGAAAGTTCTAGTTTCGTTTTTAAGATTCAAAGTGACCGGAGGGCATCTAGACCCCATCCCATGCCCTCCTTTCCCTCAATACATCCGATCAAAATTTTGAGATAGCCATTTTATTCAAAATAGTCCAAAGATCAGTTAAAAAAAAAACTTCGGGATCAACAGAACCCTCCCAGAGCCCGGAGGAAATGATTATAAATTATACTCCGGCGACATATAGGGTTCTTATGGATGAGGTGGTTGTACAAACTTCGGAGGGAGCTCAAATTATTGGAAATTCAAAGTTCTAGTTCTTTTTTAAGAGTAAGAAGTGATCGGATGGCTACTATCTCCGCTCAAGCCCTTTTTCCCACTTTGTTGAAAATAGACCAAAGCTCACATATCAAAAACTGCCGGGGTTTACATGACCCCTCGGAGCCCAGGGGCAAGTGTTGTTAGTTATACCCCGGAAGATATGAGGCTTTTAATGGAAGGATTGGTCGTACAAGCTTCGGACGGGGCTCATTCGATCCAAAATTATAAGTTATAGTTCCATTTTGAGAATCAAAAGGGACATGAAGGCAACTAGCCCCCCCCCCCACTACGCTCTCTTTTCCCCAAATGTATCCGATCGAAATTTTTTTATTGCCATTTTGTTGAAAATAGACCAAAGATCACATAACAAATTGGGGTTGACACAATTCCCCAGAACTCGGGGGAAAGTACTGTAAGTTATGCCCTGGGGGTATATAAGGTTTTTATGGAAAAGATGGCCGGATAAACTACGGAGGGGGCTTATTCGATTAGAAATTGAAATTTCTAGTTCCATTTAAGAGTCAAAAGTAATCAGAGGGCAATTAGTCCTCACCCTACGCCTTCTTCCCTAAATGAATTCGTTATAAATTTTAAGACAGCCATTTTGTTCCAAATAGTCCAGATATCATATAACAATGCATCTAGGGTTGACCAAGCCCAGAAAAGCCCAGGGTTAAAGGGTTGTAGGCTATTCCCAAGGGACAGATAAGGTCTTATGGAAGGAAATGGTCGTACATACTTTCGAGGAGGCTCATTTCATTGGAAATTCTATGTTCTAGTTTATTTTAGAAGCCAAAAACGATTAGAAGGCAACAGCCCCTCCCAAGCCTTCTTTTCCCCAAATGCATTCGATTAAAAATTTGAGAAAGCCATTGTGTTCAAAATATGTTTTCGGTATATCATTATTCCTTGGGAGAGGGTTGTAAATTATGCCCCCAGGACTCATAAGGGTTTTATGGAAAAGGCGGCTGTTTAAACTTTGGAGGAGGCTCATTTGACTGAAAATTGGAATTTATAGTTCTTTTTAAACAGTCAAAAGTGATCAGAGGGAAAAAAATCCCTCACGTGCCCTCTTCTCCCCCAATGCATCCGATCTAACTTTTGAGATAGCTACTTTGTTCAAAATAGTTCAAAGATCATGTAACATTGCCTTCGGGGTTGACACAATTCCCACGCTCAGAACAAGCGTCCTGAACGTCAGACTGAACTAATTTGACTGAACGTCAGAGGTTCTAGTTCCTTTTTAAGATTCAGAAGGGATCGGAGGGAAACTAGCCCCCTCCCCACTCCTTCTTTTTCCCAAACGTATTGGATCAAAATTTTGTGCCTCAGAAAACATGTACTAATATAAGTGAATAAATAAAACTGAAAACGAGTAAAACGTTAATTGAATATACAAATGAAGCTTAAAATGAACAAAAATGACTATAAAACAAGAGTTTGGCTACTGTCCCCCTCTCTAACTGAAAAAGTATAAAGCCTACTGCGTCCTTTGTATGTTTGTTTGCTATAATTTTTTTTTCTAGTCGTTTTGAGTTTCTTTTATTCTTTAATAGTAATTTCTAGTCATTTTGAGTTTGAATAATTATATATTTTTATTTCTGCTGATCTTAAGTTTAATATGGCCTTTACTTTTCTTTGGAAACATTCTTTATCGGAAAGTTTGTTTTAATTAATACCAGAAGGGCTCCATCCTCGCATACATAATCTATCCTCATCAGAGTATTTTGCAAAAAGCATCATTAACAACTAACGGTCATCAATTTCCGATATATAGGCATGAATATACAAAATGAAAATATAGGAATAAGATATATGAATGAATTTCTGGTAATATAGGAGTGAATATCAGTATATATATTAAAGTGTCAATCCCCATTTATTTTCTGGTTTTGATTTTCACTTGGTTATATATCGTAATTTCTGTTCGTATTGGGTTTTATTTATTTATTGACGCTGATTTATGTCAGTTTTAGGCTTGAAAAATCATTTTCCCTTATTTCAGCTCATCTTTCGGTTTATTTAGCTCTTTTGTTCTCTTTGAAAAGCCTCCTTTGTGGAAAAACTTTTTTAAAATTAAAAATTTAGAATAATATTACGAGACTATTGATATTAGTTAAAATAATAATATTGTTAATATAGCGTGATTGAAAACACCTTCTACCTCTACCCAGGTGAAATGAAATAAGTGCATGCCCCATCATCATCTGTGCAGTTCTAAGCATACAGCCCCATCCACAGTCTGATATAAATTTTGAGCCAAGCTTGGGAAAATATCGACGATATGTGAGCCAGAGTCTTGAATAAAAGTCATACCTGAAAAAAAAAAGTTTCAAATAAGCAAAAAATGAACCATGAACTTCACACCTGCAATAGGCCCATCTGACCAAAATTTCTTTTTACTAGTTTTGACTCCTTAGATTTTTTTTTTTTTTTTTACGCAAGTCTAGCCAATTAGAATAATTAATTTTAGTTCTAACTGAATGGGATAATTCCTGACCAAGCAAAAAAATAAATCAAGTCGAGGGAAACATGTTTCTTTCTACATAACTTGCGTTCATTTGCATTTGATCTATTTCGACCAACAAAAAAACAACATGAGTCAACCCATGACAAAATTAATAAAGACAATCGAGAACGTCGTAAAAGGATGTTGCTGTGGATTGAATAAACCCGAAGACCTAAGAATATTAGTTTTAATTACTGACTGAATATATACCTAACATGCCTAAAAGCATAAGGCAGTGACGATTGACTTCCCATTTAGTCAATCCTCAACCCAAAGCAAACTTATTGCAGTCTAGCACGATACACTGAGGGAAACATCCTTCATCTGCAATAGTTATATGTCCCCAATGCCAACGTCTCCTCGTTCTAATTTGTTTTTTACTATTGACTGTTCTATTTCCTGTTAAAGTTTGAGCTTTGACTAAATCAATCCACCGCATCGACATGATTTTTCTTAAGCAATTGTTCTAAAAGCAAGGAATTTGATTTGCGTTCTTTAATAGACTGCTTGACACATACCCAAACATGCTTACTTAAATTATAATATTTAAAGAAAAACTTGACTTGAATCTCAAAAAATAATTTTTTCGTCCTATGATATTATTAAGCTTTTTTAAAATTTTAAACTGAAGACCCACTATTTCATTGAAAAGTGTAAGCAAAGATTATTTCTACAAACTAGAACGTCTTGCGCAAGCTTTTCTTAATTGCTTGGATTAGTTTCAAGTAGTCAATCTCCGGATTCCCAAGCACACGTGAAGCTGAATGGATGTGGCAAAGCAATTTTTCCATCACAACGCACAAATGGGGTAGCAAAAACACGATATTTTAAGACATTTTTCTTCAACTGTAGTTTCAAACTTGGTTTGGTGCTCCGAAAGCACTTCAAGAAATGAGCGATGGATTTCATTCAAAGCTTTATCTTACAAACAGACTTATACCAGTGGCTCCATCTAATGTCCACCTGCCTTTTTAACTCAAGAGCCTCCGGCATAAATTTTTGTTAGCGCTAATAAACAGCTCAATGTGCGTAAAACTTTGGATTAAAAACAGTAAAGGGATTCTACCACTCAAAAAAATAAAAATGATTAGCTGATTGTAGATTTTCCTAGAGTCCTGGTTCAACTCCCCTGAAGTAATGATGCTAAGCTAGTCTTGAAAAGATCTTAGTTTTAAAGATTGTATTTTATTGTCAGCTTCTTTTATATTTTCTTTTTCATTTGTTTAGCAAAGGATGGACCTTGGATGTTTTCTTATCAAACTTGTTTATAACTTTTTGTGTAGATTTTTTATTTGTTGATTAAAACTTCTCAAGTGGTAGTGGCCGTGGCTAAGTTGTACTACCATTTAGCGCCTAAGAGTGAAGTGGCAACAGTGGTCAGACCTTTACTTCGTCTAGTGAGGTCCCAGAGGTAAATCCAATCAGTGGTCTTAACAACTATTGCGTCCGTGTCTGTCAAGCGAAAAGCAGGTTATGACAATTATGTCATATGTAAAGACAATTATGTCATATGTACATGACAATTATGTCATATGTATATGTAATATGACAAAATTATGTCATTATGTCTATGTAAAGCTATTTCAAAATGAAATTGCTTAGGTAGGCAACGTTAAAAATACAAAAGTATCATTTCCTCTGAAACTGGGAAGCTCAACATAAAACTGTTCGTTAACTTTAAACCGGCTTTTTAAAAAACACTTAACTTTTAACTTTCTCAGAGCATATTTTTTTTAAACTTAACTTTTAAAAAATCAGAGAACAGCAAAGAGCCATATTAAGTTCTAAGAGGAGCAGCAATGAAGATCTATTGCGACTCCAAATTATAACAATCAGAAATTACTAAAGTTGTGCCATTCCTGAATTTGTGGTATCAGCTAAGCAACAATAATATTGGATGAAAAAATGTGGGGCCATTTGTCTCAATTCATTAATATCTCATATCTCAATTCGACCTATCTCGGAGTTCTCAGTCGATAGCTTTTTTCTCTCTCTTTAGGGCAAAACTATCCAAGGGCGAAGGGTCGAAATATTCATTTGAAGTTGAAATTCCACTGTCTTATAAAAACAAATTCCCTATTGTTCTACTTTTTGTTTATGATGGGAAGGTGGGTGTTTTAGATATTAACAAAAACTTCCGGGTTAACACAACCCCCCTCCCCAGAGCCCGGAGGGAAGGGCTGTAAATTATGCCCCGGGGCATATAAAATTTTTATTGGTGGTCGTATAAACCTTGGAGGGGGCTTCGGAAATTCGATTTCACATTTAAGAACAACCGATGATTGAATTCCTGTTGTGAACTAGAAAAACAGGTTAAAAAATTACTTAAATCAGGAGAGATAAGTGCCATCCCCCCAAATGAAGGACCTATTTCCATTATAGTTTCCATCTTGGGTCAATGTACTTAAAGTTTTTGACTTTTTCAATGACAGTGGGATACCAACTGCCAATATAGTATTAACAGTATTTTTGATGTATAATTTGTATTATCAACATTTATTTAGTTAAAAAGCCACTTTAGAGCATGTAGAGATGGGCTTCACCCCCTAGTTAAGTTATACTACAGGTCTTATTGACAATGGGCAGCATTGGTGATATCTCAGCGGAAACCAGTATCTAAAGGGCCCCCAGGAAGAAGTGCAGAAACCAGTTTTTAAGGGGCACCCAGGAAGAATTTTTATCCTCCTCTAGAAAGGCACGCTTTAATAAAAAGTGTACGAGTATCACGAACAGCTTGAATATATTTGAAAACTATTATCACATGTGCTATAGTTTCATTATATGATTAAACAAAAAATAAGCTTTTCAACTGAAATTACAGAGCAAACTTGAAACAAACAGAAATGATTCCGTATTTGAGACAAACTGCCCCCACAACCCTGGCTCAGACCGGACATGCGTAGTCAAGTAATGGCCACATATAACACAGATATGCCAGTTTGTAAGGCGTAATTTTCCTTCTTTACTAGGTTTGCAACATGTCGGATAAACGAGCAGTCTGAGCTAAAAGTGACACTGAGTGTAACTGCGTTTGAGATACAGGGGTACCGTGGTTTAGGACAGGAGATATCACGATTCAGTTCAACTTCATCACTTTTGAAGGGTTGGGTGGAGGGAATTATATTTGGGTGAGGGTTGTTACCCTGGGGGTGTTTGAGAAAGGGTGATTGTCTTTTTTCGTTTTTTTTTTTCCTTTCATTATTATTTTAATTAGTGTAGGGTGCTTATAGGAGCATTAATGTAGGATTTTTTTTTATTATTGTTAATTTAGGATGCCTTTAGGAATGTTTATATAGTTAATCGCTACGCGTTAGCAAAATTTAATTTTTTCCCTAGCGTAGTGATTTATATCTATAATAGTTTATATTTTTGCTTATTACGAAAATAAAAGTCAAAAAACTTTGTTTGATTATCATTCATTTGCAGCCCATACGTGTCAGATTGGCTGATAAATGTTTTTTTTTATGTTAATTCAAGAAACACCAATTGAAGAAACAAGTTTAAGTGTTAAAACAGCTAAAGTAGAGCCTTACTATATATGGAGTCAACATTTTGCTTCAACAACCAAATTTACGTCACTTGATTACAAAACAGGGTCGCACAAGCTAACTTTCAGTTTCATTTCATTTATTACTGAAGTTAAAATTTATAGAACCTTCTTTTCTATGCTCTGGTAAAAAAAAAAATCATTGGTGTTTTTTTTTAAGGATTCAAGGAGGTCCTTCACTTTCCCAAAAACTGTCCACATATAGTTACTTTATTGAGGCTAGATTTTGTCTTACTTCTTACAGTAAAGACCCCAAGGCGCTAAAGGCCGTAAGGTTGTAAGGTCGTAAGGGTGGGCGACAGACTAACTACTTTTTCCTGTAAAAAAAAAAAAAAAAAAAAAAAAAAAAAAAAAAAAAAAAAAAAAAAACCTACCCAGAGACGCAAAAGTCGCCGATTATTAACACCCCATGGGGTGTATTAATACACCCCAAAATGGCTCCAAAAGGTTTTTATCATTTTTATTTCATTGTAAAAATTATCTTAGATAAATCAGTGGATACTAACCGGAAGGGGTCTTCTGTTAACTTGTCATGCTTCTTTCGTAGCTTCTTCTTTTTCCACCAAGGGATACCAACATCCTCACGAAAATAATGCACTCCTAAAAACCAAACAGACGAGCCCTTTTTAACAGTTTGATCAGGACCTTCTGCTAAAGCTAAAAATAAAATATCAATAAGAATAATTTTAAACTTTTCGAACATAATACTCGACATATGGTACGTTTTTGTTTTATTGTGTTGCGAGAGCAACACTTTGGTTTTGTCCCGTTTTTTTTTTTTTTTCTATGCCACCGATCTCAGCTTGTTCCTGGAAACTGGTAAGGGTCTAACCTGTGCGGTTTTTACCTCAGGCCGGATTGATGAATATGACATTACATTTTGGAACGCTCCACAGAACTCTTGCCCGGGGCCAAAAAGGATGGTTTTTGCTTGTCCACGAGCCAGAGCCTATGGTGTGCAAAGTGAAGTGGAGTTATATAGCCTATATCAGAGAGGAGTGTATTTGAAGTTGTGCAGCCAAGCTTTCGTTTCATCCAACCATGTTTCTGCTTTCGAGTGGAAAGCTCCGTTCTAGCAGGCAAGCAGGCAGGCACCACTTTCAAATTGAAGATGGATTAAAATCTATAATAATAATTTATTTGTGACCCACTTGAAACAGTGGAATATAAAAACAAACACACAGAAAAAAAAACTTCTGACAACATATTAAATTACTGTAGAAATTTTTTTAGAAGATCATGAAAAGGGTTAATCGTAAAATGTATCGAGTCGGATAGTTTCTGGTGTAGCAGTTTATTTAATAAATCTGGAGCCCCGAAGTTTGTTACCATATCACTGTTCTTGTACCAGGGAGGAAGATACAACATAAAACGGAGGAAACGAAAATAAGATGACTTGAGAGCCTTTAAATCTTTTTTTTTAAACAGGATACAATCCAGAAAGATATAAAACCGAGTGATCACAAAAGCAAGAATAAATTTTTGAAAGGGCTTTGCGGTGTTATTTCCCCCTGTTCGCAACAATTTTAGAATAACCCACTTGAAGTTTAACCTTAGCGTCAGAAAAAATTTTATTACGAAAAGAGACTAAATTGTTAGTAAGGGTAATGCCCAACCACCTTAAAGAAGTCACGCACGGAACGCTAAAATCAGAACAATTAAGTCTAGAAGATTGGTTAGGAGAAGGACCAAAATGAAGAAATTCACAATTATCAGGGTTAAGGGTTAGACCTACATTCGAGAAAGCAGTAGAGATAGAACAAACAGAAGCCGAAAGCCCAGATTTAGTTCTACTAATGAGAAGAATGTCGTCCGCATAAGCAAGATATGAGACATTTGAACTACCTAAAAGGTAAGTTGTTGGAAGACTATTTAAAATATCAACAATACAAATTTTGAAAATTGATGGAGATGAAACTCCACCTTGTCTCACACCTTGTCTTACGGAGATTTTTAACATAGAACAATCAGAAGGAGAAGATTTAACATGAAGGAAAGGATGACCATACAAAATTTTAATAAAGAAACAATAGAAACATTCACTCTACATTTAACAAAAAGAAAACAGGGCTTGGGAGTGAACTACAGAATCAAAAGCCTTAGATAGATCTAAAGAACAAAAGTAAAGATCACAGCCCTTCCCGGAAGCATCAGAAAGCAGAGTAGAAAGAACTTTATGGGCATGCTGACATCCTAGACCACGCTGAAAACCAAACTGGTTAACTCCAAAATTTATATTATCTGTTATAGAAGGGAGAAGTAAATACTCAAGGACTTTGCTTAAGGTACAAGAAACAGTGATAGGACGATAAGATGAACATGATAATGGATCTTTCCCCCTTTTTAAAATAGAAGTAACTGTGCCACACAAGAAACTGTCTGGCACGATAGAACAACACAAACACATTTGAAAAAGTAGTTGTAAATGCGATATTAAAGGGGGGCAACCAGGTTTTAAATGATTCACTGATATTCCATCGGTGTCAACTGACTTAGACTTAAGCCTTTTAATAGCCAGGTAAATTGAATCAGCGGATATCAGTAATATATCCTGCTGAGATAGAGCAGACGGTAGCATACGTTTCAAAACAGCTGAAAAACGTGAATGAACTGCATAATTAAAACTGCAGTATAATGGGATTCCCAAGCTGACTTAGAAATATAATTGCCAGGACCATCACTAATAATTTTACTAGAATTTAAAACATTCTTCCAATCACTTGGATTTGATGGAAAATCAAGACCCTGAAATCGGACTGCACGAAGGTATTTCTTATAAGCAGATTTAGTGTGCTTCTGGTATTGAAAACAATACCAGAAGCAGGCCTTCCGCATTCTGACCATATACGCAACCATAACTTTGCACGGTCCTTAATCGACTTCAACTCTGAATCATTATTCCACACAGGTTGACGAGTCCCTAACCTAACTCGTGCACAAGGGACAGTACAAGACTCAGCGTTTTTCAAACACGAAATAATTTGAGAATAGTACAGGTTAATACCGGCAACCGCATTTTTCACTGGCATTTGCGTCTGGAGCAAATGAAACGGAATACGAATAGAACTAAGTAGTGTAGCAAGCGTCACACTGTAAAGGGCAATATTTTCACGATTCCAATTATACTTGTCAAAAGACCATGAGGGCTTAGGAATAGAGGAATATACAGGAACATCAGATAGGGAAAACGTAAATGACATCGGCATATGATCAATATCTTGTTCATTCGTAAGGACATGCACTTCAGAAATACTGAGACTTGGCGAACAGATTACATGGTCAATATTTGATACACTTCCTGAACGATGAATGTAAGTATAGGACTGATCCTTTGGCACAATTTTATTATCAAGAACTAGATCTAACAAGCAGTCAGTTCTGGCCGAGTTATCTAAAATATTGCAGTTCAAGTCACCAACAATCATATGTGTAAGTTCGGAATCAGCGAATTGCTTCACAGCTGAGGATAACGAGGAGCAAGCTTTAGCGAACCGTGCCATAGAATCAATTCCACGTGCATTATGTGGCAAATAAGTGTTAATTATAACAGTATTGCCTAACTGGATGGCAAGAAAATGATCGTTCGAGCATAAGCAAGTGGGATTTAGACCACTTAAACTCCGCTTCACAAAACATGCAAGCCCTTCAGAGGGCCTGCCAAAAGTTGTGCGGGCATTTATAAGAAATAACTGATGTGATGTGCTTCGTTGTAGGAAACTGGAACTGGTGGAAGAGAGCATGTGTTCTTGTAAGCAGACTATATCGTAATCATTTATGAACTCGTCGATCACAGAGGCTTTATCCTTAGTGCCATTAATATTAAAAGAGAGTAGGGATATCGAGCGAGCCATCACTTGGCAGCAGAAATCACTTTTTTAAGGACTTGACATTTTAGGCTAAACAACACATGCGGACCACCACAATTCGCACATTCGGCAGGGAGTTTACAGGGAGACTCTTTCGTAGAGACATGAAGCCCTGAGCAGATTGCAAAATTTGGATTTGAACTGGAACAGACGGACTGGATATGGCTGGGTATAAGTGTTAAATCTATGCGGCAGTTACCCGGCCCCACAGCCAATATACCTTCTTTGAGTGATAACTAAAAAAATTTACAGGAGCAAAAATGTGGCATTTTTCCACGGGTCCGAAAGTGCTGCCATCTATTTTTCTATCCATTTCTGTTCGTGATTTCAGCTGAGTTTATCATTCGGTTTTTCGAACTTGGGATTGCGGTAGAGAAATGGCGTCAGATGTGCCGAATGAACTTTAAAAGTTCTCTCAGCTAAAGAAATTGGAGCTTATCCTTTGCTCCTTTCTAAGTGGTGACGTTAGAAAGTTGGCCAACGGCAAAAAAATCGACTTTTGAACTAAGAGATAGAATTTTTCTTAGACGGCAATGGATAGCTCTTGATGAGCTGATCAAAGTATATGACATTCATTTTTGGTACAAAAATTCCTTCATGAGGTATAACAGTTTGAAAGTTTCAAGGGGTTGACAACTTCAGTACTAAGGTACCCACTGAAATGAAATCTAGGCCGATACAAATTGTGAGACATATAGTGGACTTGTAAGCAACAGTCGGCTGTTAGGTAATAATCAACTTCGGCTATGAGGGGTTAGCAACTTTTTCTAGTTGGTGTATCTATTATTTCTTTCCAGTGTATTTGAAGGTAAAACCAATTTGGTTCCAGTGATAAGACATGTAGGAAACTTTTAAGTAATAATTTGCTGTTAGGCTAGAGTCAACTTCAGCGATGAGGGGTTTGCAACTATACTATTTGGTGTACCCATTTGTTTGTTTCTGGTGAACTTGATGCCTATCACGGGAGAGGGACTTATAAGTAAGAATCAGTCCACTTTTGGCGAGAAACGGCTGTTAGGTTAGCTCATAATCATCTTCGGCAATGAGCGGTTTGCCACTTTTGCTAGTTGGTGTACCTATTACTTGTTTCCGGTGTATTTGATGGTTAAACCAATTTGGTTCCAGTGGTAAGACATGTAGGGGACTTGTAAGTAATAACCGACTGTTGGGCTACAATCATCTTCAGCGATGAGGGTTTGCAACTTTTGCTAGTTGGTGTACCCATTTATTTGTTTCCGGTGAACTTGATGTCTATCACGGGAGAGGGACTTGTAAGTAAGAATCTGTTCACTTTGGGCTAGGAATTTGTACCAATTGGTGCACATTGTATTCGATCTCCTTAAATCTGACAGAATTAAGCGTTTACACAACAGGTACAAACGATATTGTAAAACAATGAGGTAGTTTCGTAATAATTAGTGTCACCTATGGTATTTTAATCCTGAAAAGTTACGGATAGCTTTATAATACCAACTAGATCACACGAGATATTGTTCCGAGTTTTCATCCGTCACGATGTCTACGATTGAAAAGGATAAAGTTCAACTGGTTGCAAAGTCGATTTAGTCCCTTCTTTCGATACTATTTTGCTATTGTCTTTTCAACGCTAAGGAATAGCCTTTGATCATGTAATTACTGATCGATAGCGAAGAAACAAAACCAAAGTGTTGCTCTCACAACACTTTAGTCGGCGAAGCCGGACAAAGGTTGCCGCAACACTTCACGTTGCCCGGGCAAAGTAGGTCTAGTTTTGTATAATCTTGGATATCTGATTTCTAACAGGTTGACGCAGACATGTATTTACGACCCGTTCACCAGCATGTAAACAATGATGAAAATGGCATACTAAGGTGAGAGAGTTGCATTTTCCTGCTAAGCTGAGAACAAAAATTCTAAGATTATAAAAAAAAGCTGATATTGCGTTGTCTGATCAATAAACAAACGTTACCGAGAAGTTCTAAAAATATTTGAAATTTCCAATTGAGAGGGCATAGTATACACATTGTTTATTCAAAGTTAATATCTTGTGTATGTCAATGATTTCTTTTTATCTTACAAATTAAGCCTAGGGCAAAAGGCAGTGAATTTGATGATCCAGGTTATTGGGATGGTTAATAAATATAACAGATGGTTGTGATGACACTTCACATGTGGTGGGGATAAGAGGGGGGTACACCTTCCTCCCTCTTTCCTGAGTTTGTCCAAAGGCTTTAACCACCTTCAGGGGAAAGTTTTGTATAAAATACACTTTTTTAGATTTTCAACAAAATACCTTCTCTTAGGCGTTCTGGACCTCCAGTTTCCAGAATATAGGAATCCTTTTTTCCTTTTCTAACTCAAAGAACAACTTGGGAAGCATTTAACTTCTTGACAAAATTTATGAGTTTGAACCCTTTCTTTCAAACTTCTGAATTAGCTTGAACTTCTGAATTTTTCTTTGAAAGACTACCCTCTTTGGAAATACACAAACGAATATCTGGTCAATAATTAAGTGATCCCAAAAATAGATATTGATATTGGTAGATGGTTCAATTCGTAAGAGATATACCAGCATGAGCTGAATGATTTAATACCAGAACTGGTATATTCAATAAGCCTTCAGAGCTATTGGCACCATGCATTCGCAAGAAAAACACGTTTGAAAAGGGCCAAAATTCAAAATAAAGTTTGGCTGACATTCAAACACATTGTCAAAGAATTTTATGGAAAAGATGAGTAATTTCACCAAAATTTGAAGGCCATGAACGCAGAGTACCAGGATGGAAGGGAGATACGTAAAATAGATATTTGTTGTTGGCAGGGCTCAGGAGTCTATCCACTTTACCACCGACTCCAATTCTGACTTCGATTCCCGAAGCATTAAAAATAATTGCTCCTGAAACTTTAGACATAATTTCTCTGACTGCAATTCTGACTCTTAACATTTTACTGAAAGAAGTAAGAACTTCAAATCCAATATTCCACCTAATTCAATGCAGAAAATAATGAGAGAAATTGACATTCATGAGAGAAATATAGAAAATGAATACTATAGGATAAATATTTATTTATTTATTGAACACTCCACTCATCACTCAATTTTAATAATTTTAATTTTGTTTATTATTGCCACTTTTTAGTAATATGTAAGAGTATTTAGCTTAAATCCAGCCTTTTAGTGTAGGCATAGCTCCCATTCCGAAGGCTCTTGCATTATTTCTGTTACTCCAGCTCTGTTCAGCAAAAATTTAATAAAACACCGATTCCACAGCGTTATTGCAGCATCAGCATCAGCGTTGTTGTAGCACAGGTTGTTGTAGCATCTAACAAGAATATCCACATGTTAAAAAGTTCAAAACTAAAAAGTATGTTGTAACCATTACACATGAAACTGAAGGTATTACCAGAAATTCGTAAACAATCAATCTCACCTGAGAAAAATCCACTAAAGGCACAGCCAATACCAAATCTGAAACCGGAATGGTTGTCTAACCGCAAACCAGGAACTTGCTTACTACTTCCAGGAGAAGAAAACTCATCAATCTGTTCAAAACCATCCAAATTCAGTTCTTTTTCGTCATAACTAGCAGGGACAATCTCAAAGCTCTCACTCCAGCCTGTGTCTCCACTATTTTGGTCCCCACTCATGTAGTATTACTACTAAGCATTTATTTATCACAAAAACTTATAATTCGTCTCAAAAGTAAAGCAGGTCGGTCAAAACCATCATCAAGCTAAAAACCTAAAACAAAACGTTTTCATATGAAAATAAACTGGATTTAAACAGAGGTTTAGTCGCCTCAATAGCTTCATTTTAGGCTTTTGATTGCCAACTTTGAATTGTACTTATAGCCTAATAAAAAAAGGTTATATATATATAAAAAAAAGGGGGCAACTACCTATGTAAATGAGAGTTTTTCTTCTTGTAAGTAACATAAAAAGCAAAGATCCTAGTCATTACGTGAAGAAGATCCGAGTCACTTTTTTGTTCTAAGACAAAAATTCTCTCAGGATTACTACTTTCCCTTGCTTACACGGAAAGGAGTTTTAATTGTTTCAACGGTTTGAAGAAGGAATTACTTAAAAAGCAAGCTTTTTTAAGATTCAAATCAAAAAGAAACTTCTGAAGAATAATTTGAATTTGCACACAAAGTATGGACAAAATTCAATTATAAAACCTTATGGGACTATACTTCCTTATACCTAGCCTCAGACGTTCTTACTATCGCCAATGTCTGTACAGAGATAAGCATAGAGCCAGCATTTCCCTGGCTCTCCATAGAGCCAGGGAAAGGTCAAAGAGAAAAAGCTACCACGGGCATAAACAGAGAAATTAGTCACCTCCTTAAACTATTAAATAAAAAAACAAGTTTTTTTTAACTGAAAGTAAGGAGCGACATTAAAACTTAAAACGAACAGAAATTATTCCGTATATGAAAGGGGCAGCCCCTCCCTCAACGCCTCGCTCTTTACGGTAAAGTGTGACTCTTTCTCACAACTCTACTTTTTAAAACAATAAAAAACTTTAGCGTAAAGAGCAAGGAGTTGAGGAGGGGACAGCCCCTTTCATATACGGAATAATTTCTGTTCGTTTTAAGTTTTAATGTCGCTCCTTACTTGCAGTTACAAAAATTTGTTTTTCAATTAATTCCTGAACGTTTTTGAATTAATACATGTTTTGATTTTGACTCACCACACATAAATATTTAAAACGAAATTTGCATATTAATATTTTTTTTGGCTAAATGGCTTAGCCAAAATCAGACAATTTTGAAAAAAGGGGTGGGGGAAAAGGCCTAGTTGCCCTCCGATTTCTGGTTACTTAAAAATACAACTAGAACTTTTATTTTTTTTACGAACGTTTTTATTAGTAATAAATATACGTAACTTACAAATTAACTAACATAACAAACTTCTATATTTTTATATTTTTATAATATATATGAGGGGGTTCACCCCTCGTCAATACCTCTCTCTCTACACTAAAGCTTGCATTTCATCCCAATTCTTTAAGAATGACCCCTGAATCACAAAGGCCATAGAATAAATAGTTGAAATTACAAAAAAATACTTTGGCGTAAAGAGCAAGGTATTGTGGAGGAGATGAACCCCCTTATATGCATAATATTTTCTGTTCGTTTTAAATTTTAATGCTGTTCCTTACTTCCAGATGAAAAAAAACTTTTTTTTATATATTTTCTGTTTTTTATAAATAATACTAGAAAATCCTGCACCCCCTTCATGAAAATTCTCTTCCCTCATGATAAATTCCTCCATGGAAAGATCCTCCAATGTAACCCCCTCTCCCAACCCATCCCCATCCCAACTCTAAATTCCCCCTAAAAACGTCTGTACACTTCCCGATAGCCACTACTACATGTAAACAATTGTCTAAGTTTGTAACTTGCAGCCCCTCCCCAGTGGACTTTGGGGATTAAGTCGTCCTCAGAAACATAGTTATTAGGTTTTTCGACTATGTTGAACGGAATGGCTATCTCATTTTAATCCGGTGACTTTGGTGAAAAATGAGCGTGGGAGAGGGCCTATGTGCCCTCCAATTTTTTTGGTCAGTTAAAAACGGGCATTAGAACTTTTAATTTCCGTTAGAATGAGCCCTCTCACGACATTCTAGGACCACTTGGTCGATACGATCACCCTGGGAAAGAAAAAAAAACAAATAAACACGCATCCGTGATGTCTTCTGGCAAAAAAATACAAAATTCCACATTTTTGTAGATAGGAGCTTGAAACTTCTACAGTAGGGTTGTCGGATACGCTGAATCTGATGGTGTGATTTGTAAAGATTCTATGACTTTTAGGGGGTGTTTCTCCCTACTTTCTAAAATAAGGCAAATTTTCTCAGGCTCGTAACTTTTGATGGGTAAGACTAAACTTTATGAAACTTATATATTTAAAATCAGCATTAAAATTCGATTCTTTTGATGCAACTATTACTATCCAAATTCTGTTTTTTAGAGTTTTCGTTACTATTGAGCCGGGTCGCTCCTTACAACAGTTCGTTAACACGAACAGTTTGACTACAAAAAAAATTACGCCACATAAATCTTAAATAGACACGGACAGTGAACTATGATAGTGAATTATTGATAGTGATATTAATAGTCAATAAAGGATAGTTAAATGGACAGTGAATCATAATTTTAGAGTAGACGTAATGGTACTTGTATGACACACCCCCTCCCTAATATTCTTCTAATATGTTTCTCTGACGTTCAATCCTAATGAAATATAACAAAGTAAGATAAAAAATATAATGCTTTAAAAACAAAATAGGAATATATTCGCACATTAGGGGGGGGGGGTAAAGTATAGTGGTTCTGCATGCCTAATATGTTAGGTACAATTGTTCTGCATATTATGTAGTAAGAATAGCTTTCCAACTTCACAGGGTCCAAATACTTTATCCCCCCCCCCTAATATGTAAATATATAGCCCAAATTAAAAAAAAATTCAAATATTCTGTCACTACATTTGTTTTATCTCACACTAAGCTGATAGAGACTAACGATAAAAAAACGGTTCTATAATGCGTCAAAGAATGAACAACTTGAGCAGGCTTATCATACAAGTACCAACACAATTTATAAAGTAGTCTGTTTCAAACAATCCCTTTAGATACACCTTATATAGAACATTTTCACAAAAAAAAAGAGTTAGCTCTTCAAACTTTGTAATAACACTATATTCGGAAAAACAGTAAATCAAGAAAGTAAAAGAATAGAATGTGAAGTTATGATAGACCTTGAAAAACTGTTCCAGGTGAAAGAATTTTTTATTTTTTACAACAATCTCCGAAAATATAACATTCATATTCACGAAAGACTTTTTTTCTGGAGACATATTTGAGCTGCTGTGGCCATTTTTTCGAGTCAATTATAAGTTAGTTTAAGTTTGACAATCTATTGACGAGATGAGAAAAACTAAAAAATTAAAGAACGAGGATATTTAGTCAGTGAAGATTAAAATACTATACAAATATTTCGGCCAAGACCTCCGCTCAATCGTCCTTAGTAGAAAAATAAAAAAAATCTTAAAAAGCAACCATTAGAATATCTGGTCCCTTTCTCAACGAATCTCAATAAAGTAAGAAAAATCAAACTCTACTTTATTGACAAAGACTCGTTATTTGTTAAAATACAAACCTAAAATTTAGTTGGGGACTTAATGTCACCCATACTTTGTCCTGCTATGGATTTTTTCAACCGCGATCCTGAACAAAATGCTTATATGGTAGATAGTCAAAAGAAGAGCCAATTAGGAATATTGAAAAACAAACTCGGCAGCGACTATTTTACTGAACTTAAAATGGAGGGCCAAAAGGCTATTGTGTTATAATATCAATCGCTTTACAAATGATGACCAAGGGGGCACCATTTTTAAACTCAAATTATACACAATAGATGAAGTCAAAAGGGGAATTTTGGTGTTGCCAACGAAGTGCATGCGACCAACGATGGAGTTACATTATCCCCCTTGGACACCACTGAACAAGCAAATTGCAAAAAGCAAAGAGCTTCTAGCTGTTAATGAACAAACTTTTTTCCTGTTCCAAAATCCTCGAGAAAAGGCATTCAGAAAACAAGTTTCTCAATCCTAGCCACTCCTTTTCCAATTCGTTTAAAACAGCATCTACTCCTTAATTTACTCTGTTCTAAACTTCCATGTTTTTTTCGACTTTTATGCAGTAATAGGTCAAAAATATCCAATTGTCAAAATTTCAAAAATGAAAATGACAAAATAATATTTGGTGTTATTAACTTCCAGTTTATATCGTGATTTTTTTTTTCACCAGCTCTAATTTTAGTTCAATTAATTTAGTCTTTTTCAGATTTTTCTTATACAGTTTTGTTCTTTTTTAATTTTGTTACACGTAATTTTCAGTTTTGTTCATGTGATTACGTATTTTTCTAATTTGTCTTCGCACTTCTGGTTTACTGAGAAATTTTGTTTGCATAATTAGGTCTATTTTAAATTTGGTTTTCGTAATTTAATCTTTTTTAAAGTTCTGTTTTTCCCCATTTTCATATTTTTGTCATATTCAATTTTTAAATGAGAAATTTCTTAGCATTTTCAAACTTCGCCGAGTTGTTCACCGTTTTCACAATCTTGTTGAAAGTTTTCAGAAATTTCCCATTTCGTTGATAAGCTTCGTGTTTTTTCCATTTATTCTTGAATTTTTTTTATGTAAAGTTTTAAATTGCGTTGTTTTTAGATGGAAATTTTTTGGCATTTTCAATTTTGTTTCAAGGCTTTCGCTGTTTTTTTTTTTTTTTTTTCGAAGATGCAAGATGTGCTGAAATTCGACTCGAGTGTTGAAATTGGCAGAAGAGCGACAAATTTTTCTATAAAACATTTTCCATCTTACACTTTTTAGATAGTTAGAAAACCAGAAATGAGCAGCAACCATGTTTCAACCCTGTACCCTGTTCTTTTATAAATTGCAAAGTTGATTTACACCATTTCTAAGAAAATTGATAGCAAGTGTTTTTTATGCAATCCATGAAAGCTATATAGAGCATATCCAATTGATGTAAAAAAGTGTAATTTCTGCCTTGATGAAGTTTGCACATTGCATTCTAGAGCGTTTTTACCCTTAAAGTGTCATTATGATAAATGTGGACAATGGCAAAATACCTATCCTGTCTTAATTGTGAAAACCCCTGTATAAACCTTTAGCCTACCCTTAAGAGAAGGTTTTGGGAGAGGATTTAAACAGATATGAGAAGAGGACCATGGTTCAAGCCACTAGTGTCAAAACAATGAAAACTATGACTATAAAGCTACTGGTGTCTTCAGTATGTGACATTGCTTCAAATAATCAAACTTAAAAACATGAGTCTGTTTGGCGGCCTTTTTGGGCTGAAAAACCTCTTTCACGCTAATTTATCAACTATGGGTTGTATCCCTGTAGAAGCCTAATATTTGTAGCTATGAAGATATAATGAGTTGGAGGTATTTAGCTTGAGACTCTCTATACAGGATTTCAACTCTTGCTGAGAGAAGAGCATTACCAAGTGCTGAAAACCATGTTGCAACCTAGATGGGCCCAGGATTGCACAAAGCCTTCATTCCTACTGTAGGTCCCAGGGACTTCTTGCTGTCCGTTTCTAGGGTGGCTTAAGCGCTTTGGTGTACACTTGAGAAGATATGTTGATCCCCATCCAGCATTGGTATCTGAGATCATTGCTTTTCCTGAGGCCAAAATAATTTCGATGATTTAAAGAATATGAAAATTGGAGCTTATGATGTTACAATGCTAAAAAATAACTATTGCATTCAAATTTTAACTGACAAATTCAGATGATTCGAACTGGACTTATTAGGAGTTTCATGAACTCATATCCCAGGGGTAGGAAGCATGAAACTATGTGGTATAGAATTTGTTCACTTAGGCAGGAAGAATGGGGTACATAGACAGGATGTGGGACTCGTGATGAATAAAGAAGCTATTAGGTCTTGTTTAGGCTAGGTAGGTATAAGTAATAGAATACTAATTGCTCATTTTATGACTAAAAAGTTCAGCTATCAGTTATAGTAGTATGTGCCCCTGTTGAACCAACAGATGGAGATATTAGTTATCAGATGAATCTTACTTACAGTTGCAGGAGCAAATAGACAGGATCCCAGGTAGAAATATGGTGTTTTTACTAAATTTTAATGCCCAGGTTGGTAGAAATAGTGATAGATGGTATCCTAGGAATGTAAATGAATGTAAGAATGTAAATGTAAGGAATGTAAGTAAATGTAGGAATGTAAACAAAAGGAATGGAAAGTAAAGAAAGCATCAAAACATGAACTAAGGGGATGTGAAGTGGAGGCCACGGATAAAATATCTGAGGACCTGAAAGATGTAACTAGACAGCATAATATTAAAATATTATACTGGTGTGATGATAAATTGAGAAGGGACAGTCAACCCAGACTTGTCCTGGTTAAAGATAGGAATGGGGCCACAATTAGTGATAAGTAAAGAGTTAAAGAAAGATAGGCAGCACATTTTGAGAATGTGCTTAACAAGATACAACAGCAGGAAAAGATATTGAGGAAAATGTAAAAGTTTGTGATACCATGGATGTGAAGTAAGATTTGTTTTGTGAGGAAGAATTAAATAAATAAATAAATATATTCGCAAATTTGATGGCAGGCCGTTAAGCCTCTACAAAACAAAAATCTTAATTTGCATTTCTTCTAAATTTGCATAAGGAGAAAATGTCACTTGAATAATATTCATCAACTTCCTTCTTGAATGTCCGTAGGTTTGTGGAGCAGATTACTCTTTCTGGTAAGTTGTTCCAATGCTGAACAACTCGGTTGCCGAAAGTCCATCGGCCCATGTCCTTGTAAAAACGTTCCATACTCACTTTGTACTGATGTCCTCGGAGATGATTTTTATTGAACTGCACGATTCTCTGGGCTGGTACGTTATCATAGGCTCCATTGCAGAGCTTGTACATTTCAATAAGATCACCACGATGGAATCTATATGCGAGGGTTGGGATTTCAAGCTTTCTAAGCTGCTCTTCGTAGGGAAGGAAGCGTAACCTGGGAGAGAATTTAGTTATCCTCCTCTGAACATTTTCGAGAGCATCTATGTCCTTGTTGTAGTATGGTCTTGTAGAACAATGTCCATACTCAAGAATCGGGCGGACAAGGGACTTATAGAGCGTAGCAAGCATTTTGTCGTCCTCGCACGAGAAGTTCCTTCTGATCATACCAGCAACTTTGGAAGCCTTCTTGACGACAGCTTCATAGTGGCTACTGAAGTTCAGTTCAGAATCCACTAAGATGCCTAGGTCTCTTTCTTCTCTACTAAGAGTGAGTGCAGCGGAACCAAGAAAGTATGAGGACGAAAAGTTTTGTGGACCCAGAGTCAGGATATGACTTTTCTGGGTATTGATTTCCATGATCCACTTCCTCATCCAGTCATCGATTCGTTGGAGATCCGCCTGCAGGTGGTGAATGTCTTCACATGACGAGATGACGCGATAGAGCTTTGTGTCGTCCGCGTAGAGAAGGATGTCATATTTGATGCCCTCAACTAGGTCGTTGATGTAGAGATTAAACAGAAGGGGGCCGAGAATTGACCCCTGGGGTACTCCGCTAAGAACTTCTTCTTCGGCATTGCTGAGACAACCTTCTACGCACACAACTTGCTTTCTGTCAGTTAAGAAGTCCGTAATCCATTGAAGAAGACTGAATGAGGACCCGGATGATGAGAGACCGTATTTCCTGAGCTTCTTGACGAGACGCTTATGGGGAACTTTGTCAAAGGCTTTCTTGAGATCCAAGTATATGAGATCAATCTGGAACCCCTTGTCGATGTTTTTCTTCCAATCATCTGTGGCACAAAGCAGTTGGATCTCTGCAGATCGTTCCTTAAGAAAACCAAACTGCTTTTCGGTAAGTATTTTTTCTCGTTTTAAGTGTTCTAGGGTGTGGTCTGCAATGAGAGACTCAAGTACTTTACACGTAATACAAGTGAGGCTTATCGGTCTGTAGTTTGATGGGTCTTCTCGTTTCCCACCTTTGTATATTGGGACGACAATAGCTTTTTTCCAAATAGTGGGAAGCTCACCGAGTTCAAGAGACTTTCTGTAAATGTAGACTAGTGGCTCTGTTATTACCGTTGCAAGTTCTTTGAGCAGTTTTGGATGTAGATTGTCTGGGCCTGTGGACTTGCTTGGGTTAAGTTCTCTGAGTTTTTTTAGAACATCGCTATGTTTGATCTCTATCGGTCTTATCAATTCGCTTATACCCTGAATTGGTTCCTCGCGGCTAAAGTGGTCTTCGTTCTCAGGTTCCTGAGTAAAAACAGAAGAGAACTGGCTGTTGAGAAAATTTGCCTTGTCCATGGGGTCGTGTACCAGCTTTTGTTTCACGGGATCGTAAAGAGATGAGACTCCACCTTTGTTTTTCCTTTTGCTGTTCACGTATTTCCAGAAACTTTTTGGGTTTTCTTTCAAGGAGAAAGCTAATTTACGTTCTCTAAGCTTTCCTTCTCTTCTTGTTGCTTTTCGAACACTGTTGCGGAGCCTCTTGAATGTTTTCTCTCGGTCGTTACTTAGTCGATTACTTTTGTAGTCTCTCCATGCTTTTTGTTTTGCTTTTAATCAGTTCAATATTGGCTTTAGGTAATGCAACACGGGTGTATTTATTGTGCATAGGAATAAATTGTTCTTCCATTGAGGCTACAATCTTAGTGAACCTTGTGTAAATGGTGTCTAACGACTCCAACCCACTGAATTCTTCAGTCCAGTTGACATCCGAAAGCTCTCTTCTCATAGCAACGTAATCTCCCTTGTAGTAGTTACGTTTCAGTGCCACACGTGTCCTCAAAACCTCCGTTTCCAAGCTAAACACAATTACCGAGTGATCCAATTTACCGATTGGTGACAACTGCTTAATATCTGATACCAGGTCTCCATCGCTTACTAGTAACAAGTCGAGGATACTTGGTGTGTCAGATCCCCGCATCCTTGTTGGCTCAGATATTAGCTGCTCTAGAAAGTGTTTGTTAATAACGTCCAAGAATTTACTCGTCAAGCTTGCGGTAGATTCCGTGGTGTATCGCCTATTCCAGTCTATCTTAGGGAGATTGAAATCTCCTATAATAGCAAGCTTTTGGTTGGTGTTCTTAGCGAATGCTGCTATTTGCGAGAACAGAGCTTCGTCGGATGTGTCAGTGTTGTTGGGGCTACGATAACAGATCCCAAGAACAGTGTCGCTGGTCGTTTTAGACTTAATGCAGATCCACAGACTTTCTTTGGGCTCAATCGCGTCGGTTGACCTCGATATTGGATGCACGTTGATGCCTTTTCGACAATAGCAGACTATCCCTCTACCTGTATTCTCTTCCAGATTTTGTTCATACAGATAATAATCTTCGATACTGAGCTCTGTGACGGTAGGTAAGTATCTGTAGTTTTTTGGTTTAACTTCTACTATTGCCACAATATCCGGATTTTCCAGTTTGATAACCTGCTTTGCTTCCTCCATTTTGCAACAGTACTAATAGAATTAAAAAATAAGGCTCCAGGTGCTGATAGTGTGGTAAATGAGGTTCTTAAAAATGGTGGCTCTGATTTTAGAAATAGGTTATTAAAGATTGTGAATATGATTTTCGAAAAAGGGGAAGTACCTAACGATTTTAGGAAAACCTTAACCAACCATTGTATAAGAAAGATGATAAAAGTGAGTGTGGTAATTATTGAAGCACTAGTCTGGTCTCTGTAGATATCAAATTATTTAGTAATATGATATGTTTAAGATTGAGATATGATGTAGACAAAGT